>NW_028239505.1:0-37715 GCF_047967505.1 Dipteris shenzhenensis | reverse complement strand
TCTTAGCCACGCCTCGTAATTAGAGAAGCGAGCCCCGTGAAAATACATACCACTCAGCCAGATAAGAATAATAGCTAATTGACCAAAATGGGCGCTGAATGTTTTACGGGATATATCTTCTGAATCATTTGTGTGACTATCAGAATCATGAGCATCAGCATGTAGATTCCAAATCCAAGTGGTACTACTGGGACCCTTAGCTAAAGTTCTCGAGAAATGTCCAGGTTGAGCCCATTTTTCGAAAGAAGTTCTCACGGGATCCTTTTCCACCATAATCTTGACTTCTGGTTCCGGTGAACGAATAGTCATCGAGATTCTCCTCTCTTCGGACAGGGGATAGCAACGACCTACCAGCGGGGGATACGAAACTTCTAAGAGATGGAATTCGTATGTAAGGTATTCTTCTCCCTGAGTTTGGAACTGGAACAGCTGTAATAGAAGAGTTATCCGAGGCAGGCATTTAATCTTATTATTACACAACTTATTAGTGCTTTATGGACCTTGTATAGAGAGATTCTTATACGTTTCAGTAGGGGGGGGGTTACATATTACCAGATGGCAATCGGTAGGAGGAGAAGTCTTCTCCTTCCTGGTATCCCAGGGGGGGGGGGGGGGGTAGAAAATGTAAAGGAATTTCTTTCAATTGTCTGGTCCCCATATCACTGCTACCCCGGCGTCACCCCCCTCTCTCATCACCTGGAACGTTTCGTAATCCTCAACCAATTTTGTGCTTCGATATAATTGCTTGGAGGAAGTGCTATTGCTTGTTTCCGACACTCAGCGGCTTGATCAAACCAAGATTCCGAAGCCTCCGGGTCTCCCTGTTGAATGGCCTGCTCCCCCCGGTCGGGATGGATAGATCCCTTCGAGATATCCTCCCTCAGAACCGGACTTGAGAGTTTCCTACCTCATGCGGCTCGAATGACTACTCAGTAGCTTATTCTCTATCTGATCCAAGAGAAGAGAGAGATTTACTTGGCCCCCTCCCCCGTTAGTCTAGAGAAGAATCAAGAGTAGTTACTGGGAATGGTTTCCAATCCTATCGATGCGAGATAGAATCTTTTCCATACTCCTAATTCGTGGAGGAGGGTAATAATCTCCCCCGGAACTAATTCCCCTACTTCTAAAAATAGATCCGCTGAAATGTTTCCTTTGGGATTTGATACTACACCATAGCTCGATATTCCTTTCCAAATCGATTCTATTACAGGAATCGATTGTAGAACCCCCCGAGTGAGCAAATCTCATCGTATCGACCCAGATTTTCGATGACGAATCTTTGCGGTGCTTTCTCCCTCAATTCACCCGATTATCCATGGGATTCACAGGCTTCCGTTCTTCCCCCGGACCTGAGTTACTACGGGGGACACCAAATTCCACAGCTCAGGAGAACTCCTTATGGGAGTATGCTTGTGGAAAGCCTCCTACATCGAGTGGTTTCGAATCAAGGGATCCTATAGTATGGGTAATCGCACGTAATGACGGATCACAGCCATATTATTAAGAGCCTGTGGTGGAAAAGGATTCCGTTCCAATGCTTGAAAATAGTATTCCAAAGCCTTTGCATGTTCTCCATTGCTAGTATGAATCAAACCTATATTATGGGGTATGTAACTCCGATCATGAGGATCAATCTCCAAACGCATAGCTTTGTAGTAATTTTATGAAGCTTCTGCATATTCTCCTTCGGATTGGGCCGACATTCGTCAGGGTCGCTCACTCAGCGTGAATGAGCTCCGCTTCAAAACCGTACTTGAGATTCTCACCTCATACGGCTCCTCCTGCATGATGCATGGAGAGAGACTAGTATTTGGAATAGTCTAGCAATTCCTACTCTAAACCTATGGATGAACGGGGGCTAGTGTCTGTGAAACTACTGGACTAGCCATCCCTTCTGCCAAAAATCTCTTGTTAACATGGTTGTGCCACTCCGACACGTCGACACCAAGAGACTAATGACAATTTCTCTGTTCCCAACGCTTCGAGTTTCATGGGGATCAGCTACTTCGACAATCTCCGATGATTCTAGGGGTATCCAAAATACGAACGGGATGGATGTTCGTTGTCCCAATCATTATTGGTATTCGTCATAGAAACACGACGCGCGGCTGAACCCAACCGTAACGAAGCTTTTGCGTTGTCGATTCCTCCACGTAGTGCCTCTCCCCTATGCCTACCCACGGAGTCCTACAAATAGGTCGGTCCGTAGGTTTCACCTTTTGCTTACTACTACGATTCGCCGGAGATCGAAACTGGAGCATTTGAGGCTGCATCAATCGAGGATACACGACAGAAGGACTTGTTTCCCGTTCGAAACATACCTTCACCAAACGCGGGTCTATCGGAATTTGAATCCCCCAATTAATTAGGAATTAAGGTTAATCGATTTTCCCTCCCCAAATCGCACCATCTCTATAATAAGTAAAAGCTCTCTTCTCCCTATCAGTAGTCGGTATGATTTGTAACAAGATATCCGCCAGAATCGTGGGAGTTCTATCAATAGAATTGTCATTTCTCTGGGATCTAGGCGTAATTGGAATTCCTCTTCGTTCCACTTATTATTGAGTTAATCAGGATGCCGGAAGAACAGATCTCTTTTGCAATACAAGGGGAAGAGGTGCATCCGTCTGGTATCTATGTCCCTCCCCCTCAATCGACTGGGAGGGTGGAGTAACTAATTCCGCACCGAATGAGAGTCGTGTGTGAATGGGGGTATATAGTCTCGCAGCATCCATGAATAATTACTAATGGAGTGATTGCTTTTGATGGGATCTGCATCACCTAATTGAAAATCTCTCATTATGAAATCGACTCGGAACAACTAAAAATCTATCCCAGGGATGGGGTCACCTCCCCTACCTCAATTCCGGGAATTAATCTCATTTCTTAATAACTGATGAGGCTTGCACTCACTTCCAGGAATCACTTTTTTCCCGTCTATCATCGAGGATTGAGTTGCTATCCGGTTTCTTAGATTGGTAAGATGTGTAAATAGTACAAAGTTGCAGGAAAGGTGACTGAGTGGTTTAAGGTGTAGCATTGGAAATGCTATGTAGACTCTTGTTTACCGGGGGTTCGAATCCCCCCCTTTCCCCTTTGCATTCCGTCATTGACTCTGTTCCGGCACCCCAAAGAATTGCTAATCCTTTGAATGCTTCCAGTTAGTACTCCCGATTTCAAATAATAATTCCAAGAATCCCCCCCCCCGGGGGGGGGGGTATCCGAATTTCAGAATGAGGAATCCCAGACTATTAGATAATTACTTGGGGTTAGGCTTTGCGGGAGTAATACTCAACGACGAGCAATTCATTTATATCCAACCCAGTGGACTCCCGATTTGCGATTCCATTCACTAATCCTGTGGGTCTACTGTCTCCCGACGAGGAAAAAGTTGAATGATCAGGTATTTTGTCTCCCCGAGAAAATTCCATCTCTCTATTTGGTCCATTGCGAGAACCCGGTCGATTTCTCACAATAATAGTATCTTTTGGTTTGCGACGGTAACTCGGTATATCGACTATACGATCGTTCACTAGAATGTGTCTATGATTAACTAATTGCCTAGCTGCAGGAATAGTAGGAGCCATACCTGGACGAGAAACAATATTATCTGGACGCATTTCGAGTAGCTGTAATGGTACTTGACCTGTTGAACCCTTGGCTCTTCTAGCAATACGAACGTATCTAGGCAATTGTCGTTCCGTTGATCCATAATTGAAACGTAATCTCTGTTTGGCTTCCAGACGCACGCAAAATTGAGATACCTTTCTCGAAGCAGATTAATCAATAGCAATTCGTGCTTCTCTCGGATTTGATGTTTTATTTGTAAGCCCGGGTAGATCCTTGAGACGACGTATTATTTTCAGACGGGGTCCTCGATAACGAGACATAAAAACTCCTTCTTTGTAAGCATGGTAAGACCCGGAATGGACCTCTCCGTAATCGAAGTACTGGTACTATTTATAAGTGTCACCCAATTTTGTTGAACATTTGGTATTTGTAATAATCATAACATATGAATGTAGACGAACAAATACTCGAATTCCCATCGACTCTATTGGAAATGGAGGCTTCGACGCGGGGGACAAAGCCGAAGGGAGACACGGTATTGGTGCATCGACTGATACTGGGCAATATTCTGCCGGAATCGAACCGATAACCTCTGCCTTGTGAATGTGGTACTTCCGAATCCAAACCAAGCTTTCCTGGTTCTTTTGAACCCCATGGGATGGAATAGAACCCTCCTAAAGCGACAATGGTGGTTGCGCCCACGGCGCAGTCAGCCGCAAGGGTTATTCAACCACAGAGATGGGTTAGATGAGTCGATAATTCCATCTCCTACCGTATCGTATTGATTTAATTACCCCACCCGTGTATAATTCTTATGGGTACGCGAATACGGAGAAGCAGGGTATGGTCTCGCAGATATATATTCTCTGGGATCGGTGGAGTCCCTTTCTGGAGGAAATTGGGAATAGAAACAGAAAAGGGAAGAGGTTGAGAATTCGGGAATCGGGACGGGGTATATAATTTCCGCTTGACCGGAATCAAGAGACTCGTGAAATATCTCTGGAACAAATGGCATGGAACATGCAAACTCGGATGGCATGCAAAAGGATTTGATGCAATTGCAGATCCATTGCTTCGGTTTGGGACTCAAGGGGGGGGGGGGTATGGCGGAATGGTAGACGCTGCGGACTCGATTGGATTGAGCTAGGTATGGAAACACACCGAGTGATAGCTTTCAAATTCAGGGAAACCTAGGATTATTTAGTAGGCGATCCTGAGCCAAATCTCATTTCAGAAGCAGGATTCGGATGATGAGATAGGTGCAGAGACTCGACGGAAGCTATTCCGACGAACGATCTATTAATTTCTATTATTCATTAAGCGGATAGATGTTCTCTTTCCATGGATGATTCAATCTAGAATGATCCTATAAGCGGCGAGGATCCTCTCCCAGTGCATACTCAACATCCGCACCGAGGATTGTATCAAAATCTCGAGAATCTCGGGTATTGGTGGGATCTACTCGATTATCCCCGAATCCCATCTTCTCCTGATTTCCTCTTTGTGTATGTATACTCCGTATTCGGATGAATATGGTTCGATGAATAACCATTAGTAACAGACCTTCGCGGATAGAGATGGAGTCCAACTCTACGCCGTTGATGGAAACAGCAATGCAAATTGTGGTAGAAAGAAAATCCGTTGGTCTTTGTAGGACCGTGAGGGTTCGAGTCCCTACATCCCCAGTAGAACGGGATGAAACATATTATCCAAATTGCGTAGGAGTTGTGGGAAGCATCTACCCCATGAAACAGAGAAATCCCTCCCCGTCTATTCTGGTGGATGGGATTCTTCGACCCATCAAGCGGACGAAGGGTATCGAGATACATCTCCCGAATACGTATTGATTTCCTCCACCTAAACGAGAGGGGATCCATGCTCCCGATTCATAGCTCAATCGAATCGGATTGATGTCTCGTCCCCAGCTCGAGAATATTTTTGAGTGGTTTGCGACTGAACCATTCGGCAAATCCAATGGATTGTCTGAATGGTTCGCCTGCAAGGTATAAAAAAAAAAATGGATTCGTGAGGATAGTTACTTCGATTGGACGGATAGGTAAGGGAAAGAATCAATCCACGCTGGGATATTTGTTTGGGATTATCGCGGAATCACTGGCCGGGATAGCTCAGTAGGTAGAGCAGAGGACTGAAAATCCTCGTGTCACCAGTTCAAGTCTGGTTCCTGGCATACCGATGGGAAATAATTTGATCTGATGGCTGCGGGCGAAAACCGCACTTGGAAATAGGAGAATCCAAAAAAAAAATATGGATTGCTTATTGGTCTACTGGTCGGGGTATGTATCTATACCCACACCTACATACGCTTGAACGTGCATATGTAGGTGCGGATTTCGATGCAGATACGTGGATGCGATTGATCGTACGAGAAACAAGTGTCTCAAATAAGGTAGACCAGCCTCACCTGCCGCACAAGATTAAATAGAATGATACAGAATTGGCTAGTGGGAGGATGGCTTTCAATTTTGCCTCCGTCCCAATTCGATAAGCATCCTGTAGCTCATAAAAGTCGGGTACGACATAATCCTTACGTAAAGGCCATCCCAGCCGGCTCCCAGGCATTAAGATACGTTGTAGGTGCGGATGACTCTCATAAGTGATTCCTAACATATCATAGGATTCCCGTTCCTGGAAATTGGAACTTTTCCAAACCCAACAAACGGATGGAATCCTGGGGTCTTTTCTCGGAACGAAGACTTTTGTACATACTTCTTCAGGTTGATCTGCATCGTCTCGCACCTCCGTCAGATGATACACACTAGCTAGGGATCCTCCTGGTGCTGCATCATAGGCACATTGGGAACGGGGATAATTGAAACCGCACGCATATGAAGCAACAGCTATAGAAGGCCAATCCCCTGCTTTGACCTGTGGGATCTCGACACCCCGGTAATCAGAACCTAAAGGTCTGTGGGCTAAACTATGTCTAGTCGACCAAGCGGGTAATCGACCCCGCATCTCGATGTTGGAATCGCCGTTGTTATTGATAATACTCATATTAGCTAACGTTCTATATCTCTGTGGAATATCTTCACCCGCCCGCCTCTGATACGGATTCTTCATGCATACTTTCGAATCCACTCAATCCCTTCGAGAGGATATTTGATAGGGATTTCGAAGACTGATTTGCGATTCGTTGATTGTATTCACCGGTATAGGTATTGGGTACGAAAAAAAGTCGGTGATTCAGACTAAAATATCTCTTCCGGGTTCGACAAGAAGTTCGATCCCTATAGTTTTCCTGAGCAATTCTTTTGCGGGGTTTTGTCACAGCATCAATAATAGCTTCGGGCTTGGGCGGACGACCCGGCAAATAAATGTCCACAGGAATCAATTTATCCACTCCGCGAACGGTGCTGTAAGAATCCGTACTAAACATGCCTCCCGTAATGGTACATGCCCCCATAGCAATTACATACTTTGGTTCGGGCATTTGTTCATAGAGTCTCACTAGAGACGGAGCCATCTTCATGGTGATAGTACCCGCCGTTATTATGGGATCAGCTTGTCTGGGGCTGGATCTTGGTACTAGACCGTACCGGTCGAAGTCGAAGCGTGAACCAATTAATGAGGCGAATTCAATGGAGCAGCAGCTAGTACCGTAAAGGAGTGGCCACAAACTGGAAAGTCGAGACCAATTGGAGAGATCATTCAAGTTAGTCAAAATAATCGAGTTTGATGTGTCTTGATCGGGGGAGAAGGACTCCACGGAGTTAATTAGTGGATTCCCCCCACGGGAGTCGACTCCGTTCCTCTTACCCGAATAGTTAGAAATTAGGACCATTCCAATGCTCCTTTTCACCATGCATAAATCGAACCGACAATTAATATGGATATGGGGATAGACACTTCAGTAAAAGCAAATAGACCCAATTCCCTGAAACTCATAGCCCGGGGATAGGGAGAGACCGTCTCGACGTCGGGAATAACGAATACCGGGGCAAACATATAATAACGGATCTGGAATTGGATCCAAGCCCCTCCCTTTGGTTCCATACCTGATTCATAGCTTGTTAGTTTTTCAGGCCCCTCGCGGATGGGTGCGACGGATCTGGAAACCGAAAAGGCTGTATAGGGAATAAGGATGGATACTAGTAGGAGGATCCGGAAGGAATCGTGTTTAGGAAGCAAAAACATTTACATACTCCTCCTGCTTCGGTATTTATCTTCTCACCCCACCGTGTGGGTGTAACATCTTTATGATAAGTGAAGGGGGGGGGGGTTGCTGACTCCTCGATCGTTCGATCGGGGATGAGATGCCAGACGTGGCTCACGGACATCTCATCCCAGAATGGAATCGGGATGTACACCCCCCCAGTGATGAGCCAATCGTCCCTCCGATCCAGTCCTCGGAAGATGCTGGATACCAAATGGACTTGCGAGAAGATTATTAGAAACGGGACTCCCCATCCGGAAATGAGCTCTTGGCTGGAATCCGTGAGATGAGTCAAATTGCCGGAAGAACCGGATGGGGACTATATTCTACTAAGTAGGTAGTGGGGTATGGTATGTACCTCCCTACCGAATCGATGCATAAGATTGATTTATACGGATTATCTATTATGGAAAGCAATCCGTCAATTTAGATTCTTATCTGAATTTTCTCCGATTGACCATCATTGAGGAACTTATTAATGAATAATTCCTTCTCCTTCCTGATCTTCATCCCTATCCCCTGATCGAAACGGAAGTAGTGACCCTACGATCTATATAGTTCATGCGAGTCGCGTTGAATCTGGGTAATTCTCAATTAGTTCCGCTGCGATGGGCGAGACCGGCTTATCATTAAAGATTAGGGCTATACGGATTCGAACCGTAAACATTCTCGGTAATGCAGATCGGAATATATAAATTCTTGAACTGCTTCACGAACCCAACATGCTTCTTTCGTGGCATTGGGCTCCCTCATCAACTAGTCTTCCACCGGATGGGAGGAAGAAGCCATTGTTGATGCACCATCCTTTGCTTCATTATAAATAACAAAGAAATGGTTCCGTGTGCTCGAAGAACTCGTTCCCTCCGAAGCAATCCCGAAGTCTCTCGAGAAGATTCTTAGTGTTGACACAGGTTTGCATCCCGTAGACACAAATCCACTTAATTCTAAGTGTCTCGATCGCCTAGGAAGGAGATACGATACCCTCATACACCTCAAGGTTCGTAGGACGAAGAAGAGATCTTGTTGAGGTCCTCGCATTGCCCCCACCACCCTTAGCATTAGACGTATCATCTACTGACCATATCAACCCACCGAAATCGATCCTTTTTCCGATCGATTCTTCGTCATGCTACTGTTCTTCCACATCTCCCAATAGGGTAAGACATAAGTAACTTACGCGGTATATTCCGCGTAGATCGGTTGAATAGCGACGAACCCTTCCCGAGAAGCATCGGCGCACGTGTAAACGAGGTGCTCTACCGTTGAGCTATAGCCCTGTGGCTACATTAGTATAATGCATCGGATGATCCCTGTCAAGCTGGTAACCAACCGAGAAGGAGGCGAGACTCATCTTTTGCCGTTAAAATCAAATATTTATTGATGTTCTAATTGTTTGAAATTCTCTCCCTGGGTCGGTATAATAGAGTACTACAAGCAATAGAAGCCTACTTAACTCAGTGGTTGGAGTGTCGCTTTCATACGGCGAGAGTCATTGGTTCGAATCCAATAGTAGGTAAAACTCATTAGGTACCACAATACTTGAAATGATACCTAATAAGTTCTACAAATATTTGGGATGGATACGAAGTATTACGGGACTAACAAATCATTGTGTGTCCCATCATGCTTTTCCCGTCGTTTCTCACAGGCGCAACTAAAAGTGGGAATGATTGAGTAGTATTTGAAGCCTCTAATCTCGCCTTAGCTCTTTTAAATGCTAGATTAGCTTCAATAGCTTTCCTTCTGCCTTCGGCTTGAGCTGCGTCAGCTTGAGCTGTCTGAAGAGCTTCCCGAGCCTCCTCAGGATCAATTTCGGTAGCTCGTTCTGCTTCGTTGACTGATGTTGTTACCTGATTACTGTCTACCATGGCGAAACCACCCATCAACGCCATTGCGGACCACTGTCCATCGTGACGTACCTTCGGGACTCCCATATCCAAAGCTGTAAGAAGTGGAGCGTGATTGGGCAATACACCAATCTGGCCACTACTCGTAGATGGGACGATTTCTCGAACCTCAGAATTCCAAACAGTTCGATTAGGAGCCATTACACGAAGATTCAGTACCATCCCTTTCATTGACCCTCCACTTGTAAGGTTGCAGCCTTCGTGGTGGCTTCATCGATGTTGCCAACCAGATGAAAAGCTTGTTCAGGGAGATTATCCAATTCTCCAGGAAGAATCATTTGAAATCCCTTAGTGGTTTCTGTTAAACTAACATATTTCCCTGGCGAACCAGTAAATACTTCTGCTACGAGGAAGGGTTGTGATAAGAAACGTTCTATCTTCCGAGCCCGAGCTACCGTTAGACGGTCCTCTTCTGACGATTCATCCAGTCCGGGAATAGCTATAATATCTTGCAATTCCTTATAACGCTGTAAAGTCTGTTTAACCCCTTGTGCGGTTTCGTAATGCTCTTCACCCACAATCCAGGGTTGTAACATGGTTGAAGTCGAATCCAAGGGATCTACAGCCGGATAAATACCTTTAGCTGCTAGTCCTCTCGAAAGCACAGTGGTAGCATCTGGGTGTGCAAATGTTGTAGCAGGAGCTGGGTCAGTCGAATCATCTGCAGGTACATAAACAGCTTGAATAGAAGTTATCGATCCTTCCTTGGTAGAAGTAATTCTCTCTTGTGGGGATCCCGTTTCTGTACTAAGAGTTGGTTGATGACCCACGGCGGAAGGCATTCTACCCAATAAAGCAGAAACTTCTGATCCTGCTTGGACAAAACGAAATATGTTGTCGATAGATAAAAGGACATCTTGCTTGTTCACATCTCGGAAATATTCAGCCATTGTCAGAGCAGTTGAACCAACTCTCATACGAGCTCCTGGTGGTTCATTCATCTGACCATGAACTGGAGCCACCTTCGATTCTGATATATCTTGTTCATTAATAACTTTCGATTCCTTCGTTTCCATGTAAAGATCATTACCCTCACGGGTGCGTTCCCCCACCCCACCAAATACAGATACACCTCCGTGAGCCTTGGCGATGTTGTTAATTGATTCCGTGATAGGAACCGTTTTTCCCACTCCAGCTCCTCCAAATGATCCAATCTTTCCTCCTCGACGATAGGGAGCCAAAAGATCCGCGACTTTAATCCCCGTCTCAAATATAGATAATTTAGTATCCAACTGCGTAAATGCCGGAGCGGATCTATGAATGGGGGACGTCGTACCAATATCTACGGGACCCAAGTCATCGACGGGTTCACCAGGGACATTAGAGATTCAACCAGGAGTAATTTCACCAACAGGAACACTGAGAGGAGCTCCTGTATCGACGACGCCCATACCTCTCATCAGACCATCTGTAGCACTCATAGCTACGGCTCTGACTTCATTATTACCCGGTAATTGTTGCACCTCACGAGTAACATTAATCTCTTGACCCGCCGGGTTTTTCCCCTTAACCATCGAAGAGTTGTAGATATTGGGCATTTTACCTGGAGGGAAAGACACATCCGATACTGGTCCAATGATCTGGGTAATATATCCCACATTTCTCTCCACTGATTTAGAAATTCCAAAAGCAGAAGAACTGGTTTTCGTAACTGTTTTGGTGTATTATCTTCATTTGATTGTCGAATTGGCAGAACCATCTGGCATTTCATTGCTAATTGGTTGATGGTGGGGAGTTACTAGTTCCACACCCTTCTCCCCCTTTTTCAAACATATCATTTGCTTCCTCGGAAGTCGATTCCGATCCATCCAGATGGGTGACAGGTACTGTAGGATTTGATTTCCTCCTCTCCACATATGGGTCGGAGGCAAAAGAGCGCGATACCCACGAGTTGGTCCATCTAGTTAGATGTGATTGCTACATCTCATTCGTCGAATCCCCTTTTTTCCCCCGTCTATTCGCAAAGCGAACCAGATATCGAATTCAATCCCCTTTTTTGCTTCTACTGACCAGTCTAACCACGAAAAGATTCCCGAGTCAATGTATCGAGATGTATTACGATCTAATTCTTCAAGCAATTTCCGTGCGAAACAACCAGAGTCAGTTGCATTACATGTGGGACGTATTATAAAATACTAATGTCCCATGCTTGAGGTAGAGTTTCGACAAACGTCTCGAGTCGAATCTATCAGGACCTATTCCACGCTTCACGTTGAATTCTTCCATCTATGTCGAGCAGATCTCATCCTTGCAGGATTTACTAATTGAATTGTAAGGAGGGACTCATGTCACCACAAACAGAGACTAAAACAGGTATTGGGTTCAAAGCTGGTGTTAAAGATTATCGACTAACTTACTATACTCCCGATTATGAGACCAAAGATACTGACATCTTGGCAGCCTTCCGGATGACTCCGCAACCCGGGGTACCGCCTGAGGAAGCTGGAGCTGCAGTAGCTGCAGAATCTTCCACAGGTACGTGGACCACTGTGTGGACGGATGGACTGACTAGTCTCGATCGTTACAAGGGTCGATGCTACGACATCGAACCCGTTGCTGGGGAAGAGAATCAATATATCGCATATGTAGCTTATCCTTTGGATCTATTTGAAGAGGGTTCCGTCACCAATATGTTCACTTCCATTGTAGGTAACGTATTTGGATTTAAAGCCCCACGAGCTCTACGTTTGGAGGATCTGAGAATTCCTCCTGCTTATTCCAAGACTTTCATTGGGCCGCCTCACGGTATCCAAGTCGAAAGGGATAAACTGAACAAATATGGTCGTCCCTTGCTGGGATGTACAATCAAGCCAAAATTGGGCTTATCTGCTAAAAACTATGGCAGGGCTGTTTACGAATGTCTCCGTGGCGGACTTGATTTTACGAAGGATGATGAGAACGTAAATTCTCAACCATTCATGCGTTGGAGGGACCGGTTCCTGTTTGTGGCAGAAGCTCTTTTCAAGGCTCAGGCCGAAACGGGCGAAATAAAAGGACATTATCTAAATGCCACTGCGGGTACGTGTGAGGAAATGATGAAAAGAGCAGTCTTTGCTAGAGAATCGGGAGCACCCATCGTCATGCATGATTATTTGACGGGAGGCTTCACTGCAAATACTAGCTTGGCCTTTTATTGTCGAGATAATGGGCTACTGCTTCATATCCACCGCGCGATGCATGCTGTTATCGATAGACAGAGAAATCACGGTATCCATTTTCGTGTCCTAGCCAAAGCATTGCGTATGTCCGGCGGGGATCATATCCACGCCGGGACCGTAGTGGGTAAACTGGAGGGAGAACGAGAAGTCACACTGGGTTTCGTCGATTTGCTACGCGACGATTATATCGAGAAAGACCGAAGCCGTGGTATATATTTCACTCAGGATTGGGTATCCATGCCAGGTGTATTTCCCGTAGCCTCGGGAGGTATCCATGTCTGGCATATGCCCGCTCTAACTGAAATCTTCGGAGATGATTCTGTCTCACAGTTCGGCGGAGGAACCTTGGGACACCCCTGGGGAAACGCACCAGGCGCCGTAGCTAATCGAGTTGCATTGGAGGCTTGTGTACAAGCTCGTAATGAGGGACGTGATCTTGCTCGTGAAGGTAACGAGATTATCCGCGAAGCTAGTAAGTGGAGTCCCGAATTGGCTGCTGCTTGCGAGGTATGGAAACAGATCAAATTTGAATTCGACACAATTGATACATTGTAATTTCCGTAACTATTCGGGAATCTCATTCATTCGGTAGGATTCGTGGGGCGAACAGGGAGTATAGGGAGAAGGAACATTCCCCTCCATACTCCCGATATGCCACGGATCGGAGTTGGTAGCTCAGCGGATGAGAGCACATGGTTCCGATCCATGGGGACGGGGGTTCGAATCCCCCCCAATTTGCATAGGAGAGGTGGAATACGAGCTGCAGAGACTCGAGTAGTAAGGAAATGATTCAGTGCCTCTCAGTACACGACACAACTATTTCCACGAAGTGTTATTGGATAATTATTTGTGGGGTTCTAACATATGATTGATCAAATAGATGATCAGTCAATTGCCAATTAGTTATCGGATTCGGAGTCAGTCTCGATTCGACGCCTATTCCGAACAGACGCTGATCCTGATAGTTCAGAAATGATTTCTCCATCTCTGTGTCTATCTCATTGATGAAATGAAATCTAATAGAATCGACTGTTTTTACCTCCGAAGCGAAGGAGAAGAAATGAATGAGGAAATTCCTATGTCTGTGAGAAATCGGTTCGAAGATAAACGCGAATTTGGTGGATTGATCGGGGCTTTCCTCGAAAAAGCCACAAAGGGTTACGTTTTGAGTGAGAGAGGAAGGAATAGAGACATAAGCATTGATACCGACAGGGGGTTGTGGACTCGGTGTGACAACTGCGGTAACATGCTTTACGTGAGATTCCCAAAACAAAATAAAAATATTTGTGAGGAGTGCGGCTATCACCCCCCAATGACTAGTACAGAAAGAATCGAACTTCCGATCGATCGTGACACTTGGATTCCCATGGATGAAGACATGACTGCATAAGATGTTCCAGGTTTCTCTGACGGGGATTCTCATGGAAGTCGCATCATCAACTCCCAGAAACGAACGGGTTTAACTGATGCTGTTCAGACAGGGGTGGGATGTCTAAACGGGACACCTATTGCGCTTGGTGTTACGGACTTTCAATCCACGGGGGGAAGTATGGGTTCTGTGGTAGGTGAAAAGATTACCCGCTCAATCGAATGTGCCACGGATCAATCCCTTCCACTAGTTATTATCTGTGCTTCCGGCGGAGCACGTACGCAAGAAGGGACGTTGAGTCTGATGCAGATGGCTAAGATTCCTCCCGTCCCACAAATACATCAGGTTCAGAAGGGATTATTATATATATCGGTTCCTACCTATCCAACTACGGGTGGTGTTACTGCTAGTTCTGGTACGTTAGGGGACGTAATTATTGCTGAGTCCAAAGCATACATAGCATTTGCTGGGAAAAGGGTGATTGAACAAACACTGCGTCAGAAGATACCCGATGGCTTTCAAGTAGCTGAATCTTTATTTGATCATGGATCACCCGATTCAATTGTTCCACGTAATCCTCTAAAAGGTGTTCCGAGTGAGATATCTGAGCTTTATTCTTCAGCTCCTTGTAAAAGGAATTGAACCTCCTTTCCCCCCATTCGGTTAAACCCCCGTTTCTATCACTCTCCCTCCTTCTCATTAATCAAGTTAGGAATTATCAATTCGGGGTTGTCCTACTAATCTCTCTACCTCTCCAATGAGAGGAATTTATTCAGCGAACCGTCGTAACAATACTTTTCTATCCTTCTCTGATATCACGCCATGCAAATTATGCCACAATGCAATTATACCTCAGTAAGAAATCGAGATTAACCATCGGTATAATTTCGGACTCTGCTGTGCGCCTGATTCGACGAAGTAGACACCGCGGATGTCTGCAGATTCATTGAGTCAGTTGATCGGAGCTGGAATCAGATACCTTACCGGAAACAATATGGATTTCGTAGCAATTTCCGAGTAACTGTCTCGATATATCGAATGTATAAAAACTTCCTTTCTACGTGAGATAAGGAGACTATTATTAGACATTGGGGGATAAAAGATAAAAATAACAATATAATGTCATTATAGATACATCTATCTGTGTCATATCTTTCTTACTTGAGGTGATTCCATTACGACAGCGTCCTATTTACCTTCCATTTCTGTACCCCTAGTAGGTTCGGTCTTTCCGGCAATTACAATGATATCTCTGTTTATTTATATAGAACGGGACGAAATTCTACAATTTCTTGTTCTGTACACTATCTCACGGAAATTGTTCCATAGGATCGATCAATTACGACTACTACTCTTGCTTTTGATTCGGTCGGATATATTCTTTCCACATAGCTTCACCGGCGGTTATTTTATTTGAGCACTTGTTTTAGCACTTGGGAATCTTTAACGTCATCTCAATCTATATCTCACTTTCCCCTTATGGATAAGTGAGACGTGGATCGTTCCATCGTTGCTAAGACATATAGATCTTAGCGACCCCCACCTACGCACCAAAACAGTGGAAAATGTTCTAAACTTCTCGGAAACAGAATCCCTTCCAAGAATCCTTTTCAAAATGAAGTGATGTCGAAGCATCGGCTGTATCTGTATCTGCATCTATTCGGGGAGGGGGGGGGGGGGTAGGGTAGAGGTGGGACCAATAACAATATAAGCGGCTGATTCATTCCAACAAGGCAATTTCTGGAGGGAGTATTAATGAATCGTCAATCCGAATGGTTTCGAGTAGATTCTCCAAGAGGTTCTCGTAGATTCAGTAATTTGTGTTGGGCCCGTATCCCGGTTCGTGGCGCAATGGGTTTTCCGGCGGTTGGAATCTCTAGTTATATTGGTGAAGATTTAATCCCCACACTTCCATCTGGACAGATTGTTTTCATTCCACAAGGTATTGTGATGTGTTTCTATGGTATCGCGGGTCTCTTCCCTGGATTTTATCCGTGGCGTACGATATTTCGGGATGTGGGTAGCGGCTACAATTCATTTGATAAATGAGAAGGAATCTTCCCCATTTCTCGCTGGGGTTTCCCCGGGGGAAACCGTCGTATTTGTATCCAATTTGCAATGAGAGATATACAAGCAGTTAAATTGGAAATTCGAGGAGGTTTCTATCCTCGTCGAGTCCTTTACTTGAAGATGAGGGGTCGGCAAGACATTCCCCTAACCCGGATTGGTGAGGATTCGGCGTCGGGAGAAACAGAAGAAAAAGCTGCTGAACTTGCTCGTTTTTCACGTGTATCAATCGAGGGATTCTAATATTTCGACCGATCCGGAGGTTCCTAGAAGAAGCGAATGAGATGAGGGAAGGAAATTAGGATGGTATAGTGACGATTAGAGAAGGGAATTAGAAAAGAGGATTCGATTACGGGGATTCATCCACTTAGTAATTTACTTCGTGAATTCCCCTCCTCACCATATAAATAATATATGAAATCATACTGTTGGAGACTCCTCCGGTGGTTCTACAATACCCCACGTCGCTCCCCGGATAGAGCTTACGAAGCTAGTAAGCGACTACAATCCGTAAGAGAAGACTCTTCCTATTATCTAGAAACAATATCATCTACGGAAGATTCGTCACAGGCTGCGGTAGCTCATACGGATGCAGAACCTAGTAAATCTCTATCTACTATATATCGGAGTCTTTTAGAATGTAGGATCAGCATATCTGTATCGAAGATTCGGAATAGTCTTAAGTTCTTTATCAGGAGGAAGCAACGCCAGTTGCTCCTGATCGGGAATTATCCTCCTACCTCCCGTGGGAAAGAAATATCGACAGAGGAAAGGTCCCGTGATGCATCTCCATCTCACCCCCCAGTTGCTCTGCCTCTTCAATCAGCGCCTCCACTGGTTCGTCTAGATCCCTGCAGGGTGGGGAGGAAACCAAACATAATTGGTGATTTATCGCAAAATCCACCAGGGGATAATCCTTTGGCTCCTGCGGGTAAATATGTGTCAAGAGAATCGAGTAAGACGGAACAAATGAATAGGAAATTGGCTCGGATCGAAGCAACTCCAAATGATCCTGATTCCTGGACACGGCACCGTCCCACAACTTCTCCGTCACTCCAAATAAATGATAACTCAAATGATAAATTTTCTGTCCGCAAATCAGTGGATTCCCCCAGTAGTACAACGGCTTATGAGTCTATAAGTCTGATGCCACGGTCCATAACTCGTACTTCATCAAGGTTCAACACAGAGTTGACGGGTCAATCGAGTTCATTAGTACTTAACGATTCTGAATTGGCTAAATATCAAGCAGTAGCTCCTATTCAATATATCGGATGTCTATTACTTCTCCCTTCCGCGATTCCAATTGTCTTGAAGAATTGGTTTCTAGAACCTCGGATCAGAAATTGGTGGAATACCTTCCAGTCACAAATATTTATTAATTCTTTCCGGGAAGAGGTAGCTCTCAAACGACTTCAGGAGATAGAAGGCTTACTCCGGTTGGGTGAAACAATGAGAGGCTCTGTATATACCTAATTACAAGACTACGGCACAGATGTGTATGACAAAACTATTCAATTGGTGGTAATATGTAACGAGGGAAACACCCAGATAATCTCGCACCTAGTAACCGACGTAATTAGCATTGCCACCTCGATCTGCTTGTTCGTAGTAGGTAAAGAAAGACTCGCAGTTTCAAATTCCTGGATTCGGGAGTTATTCTATAGCTTAAATGATACGACGAAAGCGTTCTCTACTCCACCATTAACGGATTTATGTATTGGATTTCACTCCCCCCACGGTTGGGAAATAGTTGTAGATTCTCTCCTGGAACATCTGGGATTCGCTCACAACAAATATGTAATCTCTTGTTTCGTCTCAACCTTCCCGGTTATTTCAGACACAGTCTCCAAATATCGGATTCCTCGCCATTTGAGTCGTATATCTCCTTCAATCGTAGCGACTTATCACACAATGAATGAATGATAATCACTCCACCGAGTATCTGCCAGTTGCATCCAACGGAGTAGACTCACTTCTCGTAGGAATTGGATTTTATTATCCTCTTCTGGTATTGGGTAGTGGGAGGATAAAAATTTGCAATTCCCGCAATCGTCGGGATATCAGAATACTCCAAAAGAGGGGAGTAATATTTTACCTATGATGTCAAGAAACAATCTATTTGTGAGAAACCCTAATACTAATAATCGAACTATGCGAAAGAGAAGTAGTAAGGACTGGATGGCGAAGTGGTTGACCCTGTCATTTCCAATGTTGATCACTCTGGATGGAATGAATCGTCCATCCGTATCAAATGCATATCCGATTTTTGCGCAATAGAATTACGAGGATCCACGAGAAGCAACTGGACGTATTGTATGTGCTAATCGTCACTTGGCTAAGAAACCCGTGGATATTGAGGTTCCGCAATCTGTTCTTCCCAATACTGTGTCCGAAGCAGTTGTTAAGATTCCTTATGATATGTAGATAAAATAAGTACTTGCAAATGGTAAAAAGGGAGGATTGAATGTAGGCGCCGTACCGATCCCACCCGAAGGGTTTGAATTGGCTCCTTCTGATCGTCTTCCAACCGAAGCGAGGGAGAAATTAAGTAAACTTTCGTTCCAGAGCTATCGCCCCGATAGAAAGAACATGATAGTAATAGGTCCGGTTCCGGGTAAGCTATATAGTGAAATCGTATTTCCGATTCTCTCACCGGATCCTGCCGTTGATAAAGAGGTACACTTTTTAAAATACCCCCTATATGTTGGAGGGAATAGGGGAAGGGGACAGATCTATCCCGATGGAAGTAAAAGCAATAATACGGTTTACAACGCTTCGGCGACGGGAAGGATAACTAGAATAACACGTAGGGAGAGGGGGGGTGGATACGAAATCACTACCCAAGAGACATCGGGGGGTCGTGAAGTAGTTGATACTGTACCTCCCGGTCCCGAACTTATCGTTTCGGAGGGTGAATATATTAAAGCTGATTAACCATCGACCAATAACCATAACGTGGGTGGATTCGGTCAAGCAGAGGCAGAGATTGTACTTCAGGATCCATTACGTGTTCAAGGTCTTCTACTTTTTCTTGCATCGGTTACTCTGGCCCAGATATTCCCAGTGTCAAAGAAGAAGCAGTTCGAGAAAGTCCAATTGGCGGAGATGAATTTCTGAGTCCATACTTTTCGGATGTGAACCATCCGGAAAGGGTTGGTAATTGACTGTAAATCCGACGAGTCAAAGACAAATTCTGGATTTCTACCTCTTCTATACGTCTAAACGAAGCGATAAGTACAACTCTTGTGGTATCATTTGGAGCCGGTTGAGTCCAGTTAGCAGTAAGAATAACTGGAATTCTTCAAAAACATATTCGGTGATGAAACCAAGTTTTCAATAATAGTCTCCCCGACAGGTATCAGAAAATATATCCAATTTTGCTAACTATTTTTTCTATTCCGATATCGGTGGTGGCGGGTGAGCCACCGCCACCGTGTACTCCCCCCAATTTACTATGAGGAAATCGACCTGGAATTGGATTTAAACCTCAGGTCGAGTCCTTCCTTCTTCCTCCCGAGTCCAGAGATTTAATGTGATATGATTCCCCCCATCCCTCGATCTCTCGAAGAATCAGACGAGTGACTCGTGGGTTGGTTTGTTATCAAAAGCATATGCACCCTCCCAATCCCGGTAGGAATCTGTCCCATACTTATCAAATGATTGCAATAATTACCGCCCCTTCATCCAATTGCGATCGATTCTTCGGGAGAGAATCGATCGAATAACCTACTCACCCGAGTACGGTACCAGAATTTGACTCTGCTGAGGCGGAGTAGCATATACAGCTGGGGGGTTGTCGCACCCGGAGCAGTAGAACAGACTCCGGAAGAGGGGGTTGACCCGTTTCCGGACCTATGAACCCCCGGGATCCGGCACATCTTTTCACCTGCGAGTAGGAAGAATTTCCCAATGCTTATTCATTCTCAGAGGGATGATCCCAATCCCGAATAGGCTCCATGAAAGAATATTCCCAGTAGACCTATCACGAGTATACCAGCTACGGTACCTATAAGCCACAGAGGAATCCTTCCAGTGGTATTGGCCATTTGTCCCACCCCCCTCCCTTTTTGATTTCATTATTTAGTCACGACTCGAGACACGAACAGTCACAAATAAATCAGGTCTTAGTTTTTCCCAATTGGGGTTATCAAATCTCTTCAGTTTCTAATTGAAGAAGTAGTTGGAAAATGAGACGGCAAGTACGAAGATCAATAAGAGTCCCCGATAAAGGCTTGTACGATTCAATTCCACACTCTGTTTATTCGGGTTCGGTTGCGTCGTGGATTTATAGCTTATATAGGGATTATCGCTGAATGAATTGCATTGCCGATATAGAGCCTGGAAAAAAAACTGTAGGTACAGCTAGTCCGTGGACGGCTAGCCACCTAACGGTGAAAATCGGATAAGTTCTATCTGGAGTCGTTGGTACCTCCTGAGATCTAGTAAATGCATCAGCTTGTTCCAGCGAATCGAAGCGGCCAGTTACTAAAGGAACTTCTTGTCGGCTCTCCGTAAAATATTCATTTGGGCGGGGACTTCCAGAAACGTCGTAAGCCAAACCTGTACTGACGAATAACCAACCTGCAATAGACGGAGAAGGTATAGTAATGCTATGGATGACCCAGTATCGAATACTAGTAATAATGTCAGCAGAAGGACGTTCTCCCGTATTCCCAGACATGTTCAGCTCCGTATATCCCTGCGGGATTAAGGAGGATTGCTTGCCGAGAGGTGTGAGTACCAGTAGATGGAGAATCTACCGGTATACCTGAGCGATCCCCGTTAAGTTGTCATTATTATACCGAGGGTATACCCGAAACATACTGGATTAGTATAGCTAGCCCCCCTCGAAGCAGCAATATTCCTCTTATTTCGCCGGATAAATAAACGAGTTGTAAATAAACCGAGCGGAGAAACCGTAATTCCCCCCCTCCCCCCCGAGTATACAAATCTATCAGTATTTTCTCCGCGTTTTAGGAGAACCTATGGAAAGAATATGATTCTTTTTTTTCCCCGATTGTTCAATTGGAGGTTCCGATGCTTCCGGTGAGTCTCAACGCGCGTGGTTAACCCACCACGTCTAAGTTTCTTTCGAATGACTTCCGTATCAAATCCTGCCATTAGAACTATAGGATTCTCCATCGAGAACTCGGGGGAACCTGGTCATGTAGGGGTATCTGATACATATAATTGAGATATTAATATCCAATCTTGTCTTGTTCCTCTTTCTGGGAAGATTCGATTCCTCCCACTCATTCAGAGGTTGGAGATATTTCGATGAACTGTCGATCCCATTCCCAGCTTCTGAAACGCGATCTTCTCGTCGGATAAACTGCTCTCATATGTCTACCAAGCTTCGAATCCCTTTCGATAGTTCCGAGTAACCAATTATTTTTCTACTAACCTATCTGCTAAATCAATTTGGTACTTAAATCTATGCTTACTCCACCGAGTCACTTCGCTTTTCTATCGTCCGCACCAATCTCAACTTCAGTATTATTTGTTGGATTGAATAAGATCCGGCTTATATGATACAAGAGTATCAGCTTAGAAGGAACGAGGAGTGCCCATTAGCACTTACTGATCCGCCGCACTTACCAATCATCTATTACCAATTAATACCTGAATCTTTTTCGGTAAGTATTTGTACTAAATGTATGTGAACCCAAATGGTTGAAGCACTGCTATCCGGAATTGTGTTGGGTTTGATCCCAATAACTCTAGCTGGATTATTTGTAACTGCATATTTGCAATATCGACGTGGCGACCAACTAGATATTCGGTAGAAGACGGAGACTCATTTGCCATATCCTTCTCCCATTCCTAAGATCTCTCTGGTAATCCAGAGGGATCGGGAAATGCAAATTCTTAGTATGTGTGGGTATTGGTCGAACCAGCTGATACCGACTTGAGTCGGAGAAACACGCCCTGTAGGATTTGAACTACGACATCAGGTTTTGGAGACCTGCGTTCTACCGAACTGAACTAAGGGCGCTCCATTCCCCACGTAAGCCAGTTTCCATTCTAATCAGAATCTGCGGACATCCGGACACGGGAATAGAATCAGACTCTTAATCGGAGTGGTTCTTTCACCGACCAGGAGAGAGGAAGATAAATGGAATGTCTCTTGTGGGGGAATCAGTTGAATAACACAAACAATCTACCCAGATGGATTTCTCTTGTCACCAATTTCTCACCAATATCATTTTGGGATGTACGGGGAACAATAGGGATGACAGGATTTGAACCTGCGACATTTTGTACCCAAAACAAATGCGCTACCAAACTGCGCTACATCCCTATTGGTCTCGATCTCCGACTGGCATTCTCGGTATTGAGACGCGTGATCCAAGTAATTATAACTGATAGCCACAGAACTTGACTACCCACTTAAGAAGTAACCATGTCCCGAGAGGATGTCGCCTCCGAATCATTCCCAGACCGGAAGAATCCGATTCCCTTACTGGGGTTGGTCGTGGTAAAAATACTGGAAGAGACACATCATCTTCCTAGTCGATTGAAAAACGAAGGAGAATTCACAATGCAAGATGTAAAAATTTATCTTTCCACGGCCCCCGTGTTGGCTACGATATGGTTTGGGCTGCTAGCCGGTTTACTAATAGAAATAAATCGATTCTTTCCAGATGCCTTGATATTTCCATTTCTCTAGTCGGGGGGAGGCGGGGGTTGAGCAAAACAAAAGTAAGGTGGGAGAAATAGATCGATTTCCGTGAGGGGAGCAGTGAGCGATCCATTCATTACTGGAAATCGATAAATCGGGAATTCTATTAATGATTTATTACTGAGACGGTATCTTCCCATCCACTCCTCCCCCATTTCCTTCACTTATTTCAATGAATAATCCTATGGCTAAAAGTAGAGATGCGAGAGTAACTATTGCTTTGGAATGCACAAGTTGCACCCGAAAAGGGACTGACGACAAATCTCTAGGTATTTTTCGATATACTACGCGTAAGAATCGTCGCAATACACCTACTTGATTGGAATCGAGGAGATACTGTCCCTGCTGCTACAAACATACCATTCACAAAGAGTCGAAGAAATAAGTGATCTGTTTCTAATCAACTGGAAAATAATCAATAGTTTTCGGAAATGTCATGAAAGGTATCACGAATAAATCTAAGCAGTCTTCGCGTAGACGTTCTCCATCCATCCGATCCGACGAGATTATTGACTACAGAAATATAAGTTTACTCCGTCGATTTGTAAGTGAACAGGGAAGGATTTCACCCAGATGAATGAGTAGGTTGACCCCGAAACAACAGCACTCAATAGCTGTCGCAATCAAAAGAGCTCGTATTTTAGCTTTGCCACCGTTCTCGAATAACGAGAATTAGACCTTGCATTGCTAGCGACTAGACAATTAAGTTCTAGTTTGAAAGATTTGGCATTCAACCGACTACTCGATCCTATTAACCCTAAATGGAGAAATGAATAGGAGTCGGAACCAATACTCCGGGTGGAATATTTGTAGTTTACTACCGTCCGTTCCGCCTCTCCGGGAGACAATATCCGGAGAGGTTTCTTATTTTCAACCAGTAGATTCGTATACTGGTAGTTGTGCAATCTCGGAAAAACAGTGAGTATCTAGGATAGCTATCTATGCAGGTATTTTGCGATTCAGATAAACTCGATTTTCATATAAATTGTGAATCATCTATTATGAGAAATTCCATTCCCTCGTGCTGCTGCATTGATCCGGGCAATCCGTAAGCGACAAATTTCTCTCTTTCGATTACTCCTATCTCGATAAGCAGAAGCCAATGCTTTCATTTCCTGTTGATTCGCCGTTCTAAATAGCTTTGAATGAGCTCCCCTAAATCCAGATGTAATTTCAGGAATACTTTTGCGACGTTTCCGAGCCACAGATCCGCGTTTTACCCTAGTCGTGAGTGTTTACCCTCACAAAATATCAAAATTATTCTTTGGGGACTCTGTCTGTCACACTGGTGATACAACCCCCCCCCCCCCCCTTCAGTCCCGAATGAATCCCACCTCTCTCATATCATCGGAACCGTCTGGATGCATCCTTCTAGCAAGAAGACGGAATTGCTAAGTGTAGATCTGGTGGCATGCACGGTCGCGGTGGCACACCAAAACTCTCAATTCCCGCACTCCTGATATCCGAATTATTCGGATTAGTAGGATCAGAAATAGTTGAAATAGAATCTGAATCTGGTCACTTAATTCTTTTGAAAGAACAATTCCCGCAAGAGACTTTCCTATCTGACGTAGAAAATAATGATTCCAATGGCTTTGCTACCTTAACCTTCCCGTCCACAAATCCCCGAGATCAGATGCCTCTTGATAAAGAAGTTGCACCAGAGGGAGTTATGGATTCCAAAGTTTCCGTAGTATCTTCCTCGACAGTTGGGTCCTTCCTATACACCGGAGCCTATGATTTCCCGATGACGGGGGAAATGGAATTACTGTTGGTAAGTCGTATAGTTTCCAATCCCCGGCTCCACTCAAGACTTGAGAGATCAGGTAAAGAGTTTCATCCTAGAAAGACTTATTTGTATAGTAACGGTAATTTCACTTCGGTAGTTGGCTGGATGGTTGACCCAAAGCAAAGCTACCGCCATTGCAGGGATTCCAGCAGAGATATGGGAATCGATATCCTCATCCCCACGTCGCTTAGTGATTTTTTTAGTATCACTGATAAGTTGCTTCTCATCTCACACTAAGATGATTGGATTTGCACCAATCAGAACTATGAATTTTCGTCTCTCAGTAAAGGATATAGATGACGGATCTTTGCCTAATTACAGTGAAGGGATCTTGCTGCGACACCGACCCCCCAATATCATTTGGTTTACGATTCAAACGTGTCGCACATACACCCTGGTACATACCCCTCTGCGTTGGGGGCACCCCCGAAGGGCAGGGGATTTTGTTCCAATCTCCATTGGTTGTCTTGCGTTCCTAATAAGTGTGATTGGTTGGCATATCCAAAAGATGCAGGGTTTTGGGGTTCGGACTATTCCTAACCATGGAGGACACCTCAATCATTGAGTTGGTAGAATCCTTATCTCCCGGGCAACCTCATATAGAAAATATGGGAGATGGAATAAGTGGTGGAGATAGCGGTGATTCACACAAGTCATAAACCTGGGAGAGGGAGGAATTGGGTGTTGCTCCTCCCCCCCCCCCCCGCAAATCAATATTCGTGAATGACATTTGGTAAATACCCACACCCAAATAGTATCGATTCCTAAAGTACCGGAATGTAGGGATCTCCCCTGTTCATATCGGGAGACTCCTCGTGAGTCCCGGACATTCCCCACCAAGCAGTAGAAGTTACTAAATTAATCTTGAATCTGGAGAGTTTTCTGATGCTACGGGATCTACAATACCATGATTTTCGGCTTCTTTCGCTGACGTAAAAACGTCTCTTTCCATGTCTTCGGAGATCATCCATAAAGGTTTGCCGGTTCTTTATACATGAACCCTAGTAATACAATCACAAGGTTTCGATACTTCTTCTGCTTCCATAATACATTCACCCGCCTGTCCATCATAATGGGAACTCGCAGGTTGATGAATCATAACCCTGATTCAGTATCGTTGCAATTCAATCCGAAGACAACCGTACGGGCAGCTCCTTCTGCATACGGCTCCGTGTCTGACTACCAATATTTTGCAAGTGGAAGAATCCCAATTCCAGAAATCGGGTGGGGTTCTTATCTCTTATCCAGAGCCAGCTTCTTAGAAATTACATATACCACCCTTTCTTACCAGAAGTACTATGGTGGTTCCGTTGCTTCATCCCTTCCAGCAATCCCAAGGTTTTATATGGATATTCTCTACGGGAGATAGAATCAAGATCCTTCGATTCGGGATAAATTGTAGGGATTCATCCCTCACCCCCAGGATTTCTGCGACGCTAGAGTAGATGCACTTACTGGTGGTGAATCCCTACCGAAGAATTTCCTGACTCACTTCACTATCTCGGTGCTTCACTACTTCGGTCCTTGCACACATACCTAGAATTCCACCAAGTTTTAAGTGCCATGCTATTATTACCGCAATCGGGCGGAGGCATAGTTTCGACCCATACAAATCATTGGCGCCAAGCGTGAGGCAGTGCTATACGTTTGGTTATCTCTCCTCCGGTTGAAATGGAAGATCCCATTGAAGCGGCTAATCCCATGCAAATGGTATGTGCATCCGGTACAACAAATTGCGTAGCATCATAAACAGATATTCCTGATAATACTGCCCCACCGGGAAAGTTTGTATACAAATACGTATCCTTGGTTTCGTCCTCCCCATTCAAGTACATCATGATACCAATCGGTTGATTTGCAATCTCGTCATCCACTTGCTGACCCAAAAAAAGAAGCCTCTCTCGATAGAGACGGTTGATCAGGATAGGTCTCCGCGCCCCCCTCCTCCGGAACCGTACGAGCATCGTTAGAAGCATACGGCTCCAGTGGTTCCGGTATACCAGCATGGGTCCGGTACGAGAAGGAGCAAAACAGGTTCTACATCCCTTAGGAAGAGATACTTCATGTATCACCGTTAATGAAAACCTCTTTCACCCTCCCAATCTAATCCATTTTCCAGTATTCCATTTATGGTTCAGGTTCGTCTCTTCGGTCTCCCAAACATCTTGAACCATATCTCAATTGGTGGGGGGGGGGGTACACCCCCCCCTCCCACCAATGTTTTCTTGTTCATAATTGAGTCCCTCTCAAAAGAATCTTTAGGCTCATTTTCTACTTCGGGGAGATATAAATCCGATCATTATTTGTACATGTAGAACAAATAGTTTCATTTCCTCTTTCCCCACTCCATCTTTCAGATCCCGCACCCCACCCCGACTCACTGACTAATTCAAGTCCCATTCAATCTTGTGGTTATCCTTGTCATCATCGACTCGCGGGATTTAGCGACCGAAGCCTGGCGAATCTGTTAGTTCCAACTAGCCATGGATTCCGACGATTGATGGATCTTTTATCGAATCTTTCGTTCCAGTCTCACGCGTTCGACTACCAAAGAATCAGTCTGAGTGAGATAGAGACACATCGCTCGGATGAGAAATGATGGGGAGTAGCTCCATACAACTCGATATGTCTAACGAGTCGCACTATACGTCAATCCGAACCGCATCCTCTTCCCCAGGTAGACGAAAGGGCACCTTCGGAACACCAATTGGCATACGGAAACCGGTAGTAAGTTGTAGTTGTCTCTTAAACGAAAGCGTAACACCCGATGGAAGTGGAGGCTTGTGTTGTATTATAACATGTCTAGTCGGAATGAATTTGCATCTCTTGAGGCGTCTACTCGTGGAATCCGTGGTACATAGCCGAGGGATCCGAGATCTGATTGGTGGTGGAATATTTCCCGCGAGATAGATGGGACCAATCTCTACGTTGTTGCGTAAAAGATGTAAATGCTAAAATATCTATGTCTTTCCCTCCGCTAGGAGGGGGGGATTCTCGGCTCCCCACACCGATACGTCCGCCTATACACCAATGTATTTACACGTATCATTCCAAGTGGGATCTCCATTCAGGATTGAAGAGAGTCTCTTCCACTTCTTTATAGCGCAGGCTTCCGACGCGAGAAAGTCACGTAGTGTCCATTCATTTTCAACAAAGGGGTTTCCAACGGGTTTGCCTCGGTATCGCGTTCATACTGTTGTACTAAATGATCCCGGTCGCTTAATTTCTGTACATCTAATGCATACGGCTCCGGTCTCTGGTTGGGCTGGTTCAATGGCTCTGTATGAATTAGCGGTTTTCGACCCATCTGATCCTGTTCTTGATCCGATGCGGAGACAGGGTATGTTCGTCATCCCATTCATGACCCGTATCGGAATAACGAAGTCATGGGGGGGTTGGAGCATTACCGGAGATACCGTAACTGACGCAGGTATCTGGAGTTATGAAGGTGTAGCTGCAGCTCATATTATCCCATCCGGTTTATTATTTCTAGCTGCTATCCGGCATCGGGTCCATTGGGACCTGGATTTGTTTCGCGACGAACGCACGGGAAAACCATCCCTCGATCTACCCAAAATTTTTGGAATTCATTCATTCTTATCAGGAGTACTTCGCTTTGCTTTTGGAGCATTTCACGTAACTGGTTTATTTGGGCCCGGTATCTGGGTATCGGACCCCTATGGATTAACCGGTAAAGTACAACCTGTGGATCCGGCTCGGGGAGCTGAGGGTTTCGATCCCTTCACTCCGGGAGGAATAGCTTCTCACCATATCGCAGCAGGTATTTTAGGTATACTAGCCGGTCCATTTCATCCTAGTGTTCGTCCCCCCCAACGGTTATACAAGGCCCTACGCATGGGGAATGTTGAAACCGTTTCGTCCAGCAGTATCGCTGCCGTTTCCTTCGCCGCCTTCGTAGTTTCTGGGACTATGTGGTACGGCTCCGCCGCCACTCCAATCGAGTTATTTGGTCCCACCCGTTACCAATGGGATCAGGGATATTTTCAGCAAGAGATAGATCGGCGGATCCGTGCTAGCAAAGCTGAAAATTCTGGTTTATCGGAAGCGTGGTCCAAAATTCCCGAGAAATCAGCTTTTCATGATTATATTGGTAATAACCCAGCCAAGGGTGGATTGTTCAGAGCAGGTGCTATGGACAACGGTGACGGAATAGCTGTCGGTTGGTTAGGGCACGCCGTCTTCAAGGATAAGGAAGGTCATGAGTTACTTGTGCGCCGTATGCCCACCTTCTTCGAGACATTCCCGGTGGTCCTGGTCGACGGGGAAGGCATCGTAAGGGCGGATGTTCCATTCAGACGGGCGGAATCAAAATACAGTGTTGAACAAGTAGGTGTAACTGTCGAATCTCATGGTGGTGAACTAGATGGAACTAGTTTCAGCGACCCCGCTACGGTGAAGAAATATGCTAGACGTGCCTAATCAGGCGAGATCTCTGAATTTGATCGTGCCACTTTGAAATCGGACGGTGTCTTTCGTAGTAGTCCTCGAGGTCGGTTTACTTTTGGTCATGCCACGCCTGCTCTTATTCTCTTCCTCGGACACATCTGGCACGGTGCTAGAACCTTGTTCAGAGACGTGTTCGCCGGTATCGATCCCGACTTAGATTCTCAAGTCGAATTTGGAGCATTCCAGAAGTTGGGGGATCCAAGTACCAAGAGACGAATCGTTTGAGAGATCTTCTCTTTGTCCATCCCAATTCCCAGATTCGGGTATTTAATCAATGAAATTATTTGTAGCAACCACTCCCTATCGCAGATACACCCAGGTAATTTAACCACTTGGTCCGGTTGAGTGGTTCGGGCCTGGGGGGAAGGAAGTTAGTGGGTGCCGTTGGAGAAACACGAAGAAAATACTAAGGAATTTACAAATTAGTGCGAAAGTCATCCCCGAAATCCCATTCCACGACCGAATCCACGGAAGCATTGGTTTATACATTTCTACCGGTAGCCACTCTAGGTATAATATTTTTTGCCATATTCTTCCGAGAGCCACCCAGGATCCTTAGTAAGGGGAAGAAATGATACTTAACTTCCTGGAGAAACAGCTATCTCTCCCGCGCGAGTATCCCTCTTCCACGAGCGGAAGCGCCAGAAGCACCAAAAGCACAGGGAGGGGGGGAGAATAAGAGACCTTCCTTCGTTACTATAGGAAGGTCCCCCAGTCTAATCAGTCCTCATGTTCTTCGAAGGGATCTCTAAGCTCCGCGGAGGGTTGACCAGAAGCGGTATACAAAGCATAGCCGGTAAAACTGACGGGTGGGCGAGATATAGAGATAGCGACCAGAGTTGCAGTTTCCGTTGCTAGGTAATCCAAAACAGTGATGGTTCGTTTTCAGTATAATAGCATATAAAGTTATCAACTCTCAATCAATCGAATAAGTTTACGGCTACGAAGATTATCGATGACACCCCAAAAGGCAAACCTAAGATTAGTGGTTTGGGAATCTCTTTAAAACCACTCAATTCGGAATATGGTAAAGTTGCTCCTGGTTGGGGGACTACTCTCCCGATGGGATTCTTCATGGCTCTATTTGCAGTATTCCCAGTCACCATCCCGGAAATATATAACTCCTCCGTCTTACTGGATGGTATCCCGATAAGTTGGTAAAAAAAGACCGGATTGTTATTCCGAGCTCCCCCAGCCATCATAGCTGGGGAGCGGTAGGAAATCCCTCCCGCGGAGGGGTAGTTGAACCGCGTAACTCAAACTTCCAAGGATCTTGATAATACGGGTGTGTGACTCGTTACAGTCAATCTGGTTCAATAGATAGACGATCTATTTCCTATAGGGGAGGTATTATTATCTTGCTGGATAGCGGTCGGGTGATTAGCATCCAAAGCGCAAGGGTTAATATATTAATCAATAATGTCTGAACTATGATTAATTCGTATGAATCTACCACTCAGACTTCGCCACAGGATTGTCACCCAACGTCGAATAGAAGATCCAACCTCTTATTTATAAACCGAGGTAGCTATTAATCATATGTTTGATATAACACTTCCGTATTTGAGAATTGAGAATAACTACTCATACTTGATTGCGTCTCTGCTTCGAAACACTAACCGCTTCGTTCCACAAGATGTTAACGAGGAAGAATTGCCACCCATTCAATCTTCGTACCTAGTAATGAGGGGATTCGTCGGAGTGTAGTGGGGATCTAAGGTTCACAGATATCCAGATATTGACATTGAAACGATAGAAACTCTATCCATTTATTTATCTCGGTTATTCCCCCGGATAAACCTAACGATAAGACGAAGAGATTCCTCGAGACGCTGGAGTCCTTATTTCCTCCCATGGCCAAAAGCCGACACGAGATTAAAGCAAAATTCCGACGGAATCTTTCACTAGTCAACTCACCTTCTCCTTCCCACGGATCGGAATGTGTCCGATCAATATATTTCGCCACACGAAGTGATTAGTAGTAGAACGGAGGGTTACTCAGACGTTTTCGTTTAAGCCGTATGAGGTTGAATACTCACGTACAGTTTGTATGGGGGGGGGTCGTAGAAGCCCGCCTATCTTGATAAAGTATACGATTGGTTCGAAGAGTGTCTTGAGATTTAGGCGATTGCTGATGACATTACCAGTAAATATGTTCCTCCTCATGTGAACATTTTTCATCGCTTGGGGGGAATCACATCGACTCGTTTTTTGGTTCAGGTAGCTACTGGTTCCGCCACGACTTCTCACTATCGTCCGACCGTTACAGAAGCTTTTTCCTCAGTTCAATATATAATGACCGAAGTGAATTCTGGATGGCTAATTCGATCTGTTCATTGATGGTCAGCAAGTACGACGGTTTCAATGATGATTCCACACGTATTTCGTGTCTATCTCACAGGAGGGTTCAAAAAACCTCGTGAATTAACTTGGGTTACTGGTGTAATTCTAGCCGTACCAACTGTATCTTCTGGTGTAACCGGATATTCCTTGCCTCGGGACCAAATCGGTTACTGGGCAGTTAAGATTGTAACCGGCGTACCGGAAGCCATTCCTCTAATAGGATCTCCGTTGGTGGAGCTACTACGAGGAAGTGTTAGTGTAGGTCAATCTACATTGACTCGTTTCTATAGTTCACACACTTTCGTCTCACCGCCTCTCACAGCTGTTTCTATGCTAATGCACTTCCCGATGATCCGTAAACAAGGCATTTCGGGTCCCTTGTAATGAAAATCTATAATCCAGCGGATGGGTGGTATTGATTGATCTATCCGCGGGAGGACCCCAATCTACAAGATGAGGGGTTATTTTTTCCTTGCCACTAGTCTTTCTCACCAAGAGAAATAGAAGACTCCTTAGTGGACCGAATTCCTATCTCGAATTGTCGAGGGAAATGAATTGAAGTGTCTGGAGGCGGAAGATCGGATTATGGGAGTGTGTGACTTGTATCGAAACATAGGCTATGCAGATCTTATACCGAATGCTGCCACACTAAAGTATGTGTCTCCGCTCCAACTCTCCCCAACCTCATAATTGGGGTTTAAAACTTGGATATGAAAACACTTCCCTTCCTATGAGGTGTTTTGGGGAATGCTTCCTATGGTCGAACTCATCCTTAAGGCTCCGTCTAATCCCATGCATACCCGAGTCACAGGCAGTTTCACCCCTTCAAACATATGGTTTTCAAAATGCATCCACTTCCTCTGCATTTGGTACGATGCGGAGAAACAACCGTCGGAGTAAGAGAACGATCCGGGGGAAGAGGAAGCCGAAGTTGTAACAAGTTAAGATCCCGCACAGGTACTGTTTCTCAAGAGTCTCGTATCTGTGGGTAGATACGACGCGTGTGTGGGATACGAGATCATCCAAGAAGCTTCTTGAGGAGAAATTTCTTAAGCTCACTCGGATAATAAGCTATTCCGTAGAATAACTCTCCGTTTTTCAAGGGTTCTCGCTTCGGGAAGTATCAGAGATTATTATGAAGTTACGACTCCTCCGGTTCCCCACTGGAATTTGTAAACGGAAATATTCGAGGATTTGCTTGAGCCGGCTGATAAGAAATCTCCACGTCCGATTCTACCGGGGGAGTGAGAAGTCTATCCCAATAACAAAAAAACCTGACCCGAGTGATCCTGTTTTAAGAGCAAAACTAGCCAAGGGTATGGGACACAACTACTACGGAGAACCTGCTTGGCCCAACGATCTCTTATATATATTTCCCGTAGTAATCTTAGGAACCATTGCATGTACCGTAGGTTTGGCAGTTCTAGAACCATCGATGATCGGTGAACCAGCGAATCCCTTTGCAACTCCCCTAGAGATACTACCCGAGTGGTATTTCTTTCCCGTGTTTCAAATACTCCGTACAGTTCCTAATAAATCATTGGGTGTCCCTTTGATGGCGTCGGTACCGGCAGGTTCGTTGACCGTGCCTTTTCTCGAGAATGTGAATAAATTTCAGAATCCATTTCGACGTTCAGTAGCTACAACGGTTTCTCCGATTGGTATACTGCAGTAGCTATTCGGTTAGGCATCGGAGCAGCTTTACCCATCGATGGATCTTCAACTTTGGGACTATTTTAGGATCGATCTGGCACCAAAAAAAAGCCGATCCTCCATGTGGTAAATAGTCGATCTGGGGTTGGATCGTTTCGATCCAAGACCCCCCAGATCCAGTCAGATAACTAACTGTCCCCTCCTCCCGTGGCGTGATAAACAAACAAAGTTAACTCGTCTACCCCGATTCTTACCGATACCGATCCTCCACTGGTTTCGGTTTACCCCCTAAGGGTTAGAATGAGGAATGGGTTGGGAACTAGGTAAAATATATTTGAGTATTTACCCATCTTTTTTCCAATCAACATACGATTTGTTCTTGGGTAATTCTATATCGAAACGTTCCCATAAAGTTTTCAATACTTAATCTACAGATTTTCTTCCAAAGTTCTTGATTTTCTCTAAATCTTCCTGACTGTAATTCAGTGGGTCCCAGATCGTACGTATACCAACTCGTTTAAGACAGTTATAAGTCTTAACAGGCAATTCTAGTTGATCAATGAATGTATGTTTAAGCACAAACTCTCGCGTCGATTCATCCATATCGTTTGGAGGATAAGAAAAGTCCGTCGGATTGGAAGAATCCTCGCCACCTCCAGTAGAAGAAGTATTATTTTCCCCCATATGTGGAAAAGGAATGAATAAATTTGTTGAATTTCTAGACGCTTCGCAAGGTGCCTCATTCGGAGTCAAACCACCATTGGTCCATATCTCCATGAATGGTATTTCTTGTATCTCTCTACCATTTCCAAATAGGTGAATGCTATGATTTACATTTCAAACAGACATAGATACAGCATCAATGGGAAATTCCCCATCTTCACACAGCTTCGGATCTTGTACGCAATATCCACGACCCCTCCCGATCTTCGACTCTACATTCACGGACATTGATTGGGTAGTGGTAGCTATATGTTGCGACTCATCAATCGCTTTAACAGACGGCGGGAATGATATGTCACCAGCTGTCACCTTCTTAGGACCATGAATCGATGGAAATGCTTTTTAAACATCATTAGAATCGCTTTGAGGTACAATTTCTTTCAAATTAACTGAAATGTCGTGTATTGTTTCTCAAATGCCCGTTATTGTGGAATACTCATGCTTCATGCCTTCGGATTTCGCATGTGTTATACTCGTTCCCTCCACCTCTCCAGGTAAAGCTCTACACATAGCGATTCCCACAGTATTAACTTGGCCTCTCTTGGGGGGAGGTATAACAAGACAACCATAATGAAGACGCTTACTTTCCATCCTGGATTCAATGCATTTCCATTGAATCGCCTGAGTAGAGATTGGTATTTCATCTTGAATCGTAATTGGGTCCCTCTTTATTCAAAGCAGTTGATAGTCGGAAACTAGACACGCCTTTTCTTGGGGGGTCTACATCCATTATGCGGCATCGGGTCACATCACGCACGAAACTGAGAATTATACCACTTCTACGAATAGCCCTCGAAGCCGTATCTCTTCCCGGTCCGGGTCCGCTTATCATTACTTCCGCCTGCTTCATACCCTGATCAATCGAAGTACGAATGGCACCTTCCGTCGCAGTCTGAGCAGCAAATGGTGTACCTTTCCTCGCACCCCTGAATCCGCATACACCAGCGGAACACCACGAAACGACTTGTCCTCAAACATCCGTAGCGGTAACAATGGTATTATTAAAACTTGCTTGAATGTGTGTAACTCCTTTTGGTATTCTACGTTTTCCCTTTCGTGAACGAATCCTTTTCGTGCTGCTTGGCATAACTTACTAATTATCTGCGACAAACGAACCTACAACTAGGTAATATTTCTCCTCCTATCTAGTCCCGTATTCCATTTATTATCCTTGCTTCTGCTTGTGCTTCGGATTGGAACGGATTACCATGATTCGTCTTCGTCTACGAATCAGTCGACGTTTCTCACGTATCTTACGAACGGGAGCACGAATTTTCATATCTATAACCCCGAATCTGGTGAATCTTATGAAAGATTAGACAAGCCCTATTTCCCTCGTCCTTCGATCCCGAATGATTGTGTGAATGATTATAAATAAATGACTTTTCGGTAGCAGAAGTTGCTACTAAGTGCCATTCGCTTGTCTATTCCTGAGACGATAAGTGATGCAGCCTTTAGTAAGATCATAGGGACTCAATTGGACCCTCACTCTATCCCCTGGTAGTATTCTTATGTAGTTACGTCGGATTCTTCCCGATATATGAGTTAAGACTTGGCATCCATTATCCGAACATACTCAAGACATGGCATTAGGAAGCGATTCCGTGACTGTACCTTCCACGTCAATCAGATTTTGTTTCACCACCATTTGGAAGAGATACCCCCCCTGTATCACTAACGGATCCTGTCAAGAATGATACTAGTTTATTCCCCACTCCTAGTAATTTTAGGAAGAAGTGGTAGCAGATTTATACGGTAACTGCATTAACTACCAAATGTAACACAGGATTTCCCCCCCAATTTCCCTTCGTCGGGCCTCTCGATCCGTCATAAGTCCTTGAGATGTTGGTAGAATTACAATTCCCATGCCGCCTAATACTTTCGGAATTCCTCGATGGTCAAAATAGATTCTCAAGCCAGGTTTGCTGATACGTTTGAGAGTTGTGACACATGGTTTTCTCCCTCTGCCTTAATATTTCAAGGTCACATCCAGAAAATCCTTCATTTTTTCTCTATGTTCCGCAGTATCTTTCACAGAACCCTCCTCCAATAAGATTCGTGCAATACCTCTAGTAATACCAGTGGCAGGTAGTTGGACTGTCGCCTTTCTCCTTGCATTCGCATTTCACGGGGGAGTAATCATGGTAGAAATGGTATCGTTACTCGTGAAATATCAATCATCAGTTATTGAGTCTAGGATGAATCCTAATCTTTCTGCTATCACTACCTCACTACCGACCCCATCGGGGGTATATTGTTCGTGTCAATATCCTACACCGAATTCCCATCCCTCAATAAGAGTTTTTAGGTTATAGGTAGATTCCGTTGTTGACGCTGCTGCTACTATTGCTACCGAGTCGAAAGAGAATCGGGATGTAGCTGGCGGGAGAGATTCCGCCCCCCCCCACCCCATGTTACCAATCTCCCCCCCCCCTTTCTACATTTTGCTTCTCCGAACTACCCGAAGATTCCGGATTCTTGAAGGAGTATATATTCCCCCGTGGAAATGGAAAAAAGTATGTCCCAGTCGAAGAGTGACTCCCCATTCCCACGTATTCCATTCCCTATTTTCTATAATACTTCAGGGGCCAGTGAGACTATTTTTGCAAAATCATATTCCCTTAATTCCCTAGCTACTGGACCGAAGACTCTAGTTCCTCTAGGATTTCCCTCTTGGTTGATAACGACTGCCGCGTTGTCACCAAACCCCGAAATAATTCCATTGTCACGTTTGATCTCTCTACGGGTACATACCACCACTACTCTAACTACTTCCGATCTCTTCAGAGACATGTTGGGTACCGCTTCTTTAATCACACCTGTAGTAGTACCACCAGTTCCTGCGTATCTACGATTACTGGTCCCTAGCACCCGAATACACATCGATTTCCTAGCCCCGCTGTTGTCTGCTACATTTAGGTAACTCTGAGGTTGAATCATTTCTTAATTGGTAGGGGGAAAAAATAGATCTATTCACTCATTTGCAGGTGAATAGCTACCCGTATGTATTTTCCATTCATCCCATCTTTCTTCGGGATAGGGGGAAACCCTCAATCTCCATGTTCCCTGTATCGGTTGGAAATGCCTTTCCCACACCATCAAATTGCTAAGTGAGGGGGAAATAAAAATAGAAATAAATCTCTATCTGATTCCACCCTCCCTTCCTACTCCCCCCAAAAATCATAATTCCGTAGCGGTCACCACTTGGGTACGTACAGGCATTTTATGCGCAGCTATTCGCATAGCAGTTCGAGCTATGTTTCCCGATACTCCACTTATTTCATGAGGTATTCGACCCGGTTTAACCACAGATACCCAATATTCCGGAGATCCCTTACCTGATCCCATACGTGTTTCCGCAGGTCTCATAGTGATTGGTTTATCGGGAAAGACGCGTATCCATAACTTACCACCCGCCGGGCATAACGCGTTATTGCTCTCCTCCCCGCCTCTATCTGTCTAGACGTGACCCACGAAGGTTCGAGGGCCTGTGAGGCAAACTTTCCAAAAGAAACACGATTCCCACGAGTGGAAATTCCTTTCAGTCTTCCTCTATGTTGTTTACGAAATTTGGATCGTTTGGGGTCACAGTCGATAGCGGTGAAATCATTCCGTCTCTCATACAGAACCGGACGTGAAAGTTTTCCCTCACCCGGCTCCTCATGAATTCAGTACCGTTTCCCCTGTTTTGGAGATCTTTCAATTCTGGGAAGAGACAAAGTAGGAAATTTTGCGTCAGTACCAAAATGATTTTTGTCTTTTTGCTCATTTACCTACCCCCCTCCGTATGATTCTCCCATTCATAGCAGA
>NW_028239504.1:0-31485 GCF_047967505.1 Dipteris shenzhenensis | reverse complement strand
GATTGATGTCTCGTCCCCAGCTCGAGAATATTTTTGAGTGGTTTGCGACTGAACCATTCGGCAAATCCAATGGATTGTCTGAATGGTTCGCCTGCAAGGTATAAAAAAAAAAATGGATTCGTGAGGATAGTTACTTCGATTGGACGGATAGGTAAGGGAAAGAATCAATCCACGCTGGGATATTTGTTTGGGATTATCGCGGAATCACTGGCCGGGATAGCTCAGTAGGTAGAGCAGAGGACTGAAAATCCTCGTGTCACCAGTTCAAGTCTGGTTCCTGGCATACCGATGGGAAATAATTTGATCTGATGGCTGCGGGCGAAAACCGCACTTGGAAATAGGAGAATCCAAAAAAAAAATATGGATTGCTTATTGGTCTACTGGTCGGGGTATGTATCTATACCCACACCTACATACGCTTGAACGTGCATATGTAGGTGCGGATTTCGATGCAGATACGTGGATGCGATTGATCGTACGAGAAACAAGTGTCTCAAATAAGGTAGACCAGCCTCACCTGCCGCACAAGATTAAATAGAATGATACAGAATTGGCTAGTGGGAGGATGGCTTTCAATTTTGCCTCCGTCCCAATTCGATAAGCATCCTGTAGCTCATAAAAGTCGGGTACGACATAATCCTTACGTAAAGGCCATCCCAGCCGGCTCCCAGGCATTAAGATACGTTGTAGGTGCGGATGACTCTCATAAGTGATTCCTAACATATCATAGGATTCCCGTTCCTGGAAATTGGAACTTTTCCAAACCCAACAAACGGATGGAATCCTGGGGTCTTTTCTCGGAACGAAGACTTTTGTACATACTTCTTCAGGTTGATCTGCATCGTCTCGCACCTCCGTCAGATGATACACACTAGCTAGGGATCCTCCTGGTGCTGCATCATAGGCACATTGGGAACGGGGATAATTGAAACCGCACGCATATGAAGCAACAGCTATAGAAGGCCAATCCCCTGCTTTGACCTGTGGGATCTCGACACCCCGGTAATCAGAACCTAAAGGTCTGTGGGCTAAACTATGTCTAGTCGACCAAGCGGGTAATCGACCCCGCATCTCGATGTTGGAATCGCCGTTGTTATTGATAATACTCATATTAGCTAACGTTCTATATCTCTGTGGAATATCTTCACCCGCCCGCCTCTGATACGGATTCTTCATGCATACTTTCGAATCCACTCAATCCCTTCGAGAGGATATTTGATAGGGATTTCGAAGACTGATTTGCGATTCGTTGATTGTATTCACCGGTATAGGTATTGGGTACGAAAAAAAGTCGGTGATTCAGACTAAAATATCTCTTCCGGGTTCGACAAGAAGTTCGATCCCTATAGTTTTCCTGAGCAATTCTTTTGCGGGGTTTTGTCACAGCATCAATAATAGCTTCGGGCTTGGGCGGACGACCCGGCAAATAAATGTCCACAGGAATCAATTTATCCACTCCGCGAACGGTGCTGTAAGAATCCGTACTAAACATGCCTCCCGTAATGGTACATGCCCCCATAGCAATTACATACTTTGGTTCGGGCATTTGTTCATAGAGTCTCACTAGAGACGGAGCCATCTTCATGGTGATAGTACCCGCCGTTATTATGGGATCAGCTTGTCTGGGGCTGGATCTTGGTACTAGACCGTACCGGTCGAAGTCGAAGCGTGAACCAATTAATGAGGCGAATTCAATGGAGCAGCAGCTAGTACCGTAAAGGAGTGGCCACAAACTGGAAAGTCGAGACCAATTGGAGAGATCATTCAAGTTAGTCAAAATAATCGAGTTTGATGTGTCTTGATCGGGGGAGAAGGACTCCACGGAGTTAATTAGTGGATTCCCCCCACGGGAGTCGACTCCGTTCCTCTTACCCGAATAGTTAGAAATTAGGACCATTCCAATGCTCCTTTTCACCATGCATAAATCGAACCGACAATTAATATGGATATGGGGATAGACACTTCAGTAAAAGCAAATAGACCCAATTCCCTGAAACTCATAGCCCGGGGATAGGGAGAGACCGTCTCGACGTCGGGAATAACGAATACCGGGGCAAACATATAATAACGGATCTGGAATTGGATCCAAGCCCCTCCCTTTGGTTCCATACCTGATTCATAGCTTGTTAGTTTTTCAGGCCCCTCGCGGATGGGTGCGACGGATCTGGAAACCGAAAAGGCTGTATAGGGAATAAGGATGGATACTAGTAGGAGGATCCGGAAGGAATCGTGTTTAGGAAGCAAAAACATTTACATACTCCTCCTGCTTCGGTATTTATCTTCTCACCCCACCGTGTGGGTGTAACATCTTTATGATAAGTGAAGGGGGGGGGGGTTGCTGACTCCTCGATCGTTCGATCGGGGATGAGATGCCAGACGTGGCTCACGGACATCTCATCCCAGAATGGAATCGGGATGTACACCCCCCCAGTGATGAGCCAATCGTCCCTCCGATCCAGTCCTCGGAAGATGCTGGATACCAAATGGACTTGCGAGAAGATTATTAGAAACGGGACTCCCCATCCGGAAATGAGCTCTTGGCTGGAATCCGTGAGATGAGTCAAATTGCCGGAAGAACCGGATGGGGACTATATTCTACTAAGTAGGTAGTGGGGTATGGTATGTACCTCCCTACCGAATCGATGCATAAGATTGATTTATACGGATTATCTATTATGGAAAGCAATCCGTCAATTTAGATTCTTATCTGAATTTTCTCCGATTGACCATCATTGAGGAACTTATTAATGAATAATTCCTTCTCCTTCCTGATCTTCATCCCTATCCCCTGATCGAAACGGAAGTAGTGACCCTACGATCTATATAGTTCATGCGAGTCGCGTTGAATCTGGGTAATTCTCAATTAGTTCCGCTGCGATGGGCGAGACCGGCTTATCATTAAAGATTAGGGCTATACGGATTCGAACCGTAAACATTCTCGGTAATGCAGATCGGAATATATAAATTCTTGAACTGCTTCACGAACCCAACATGCTTCTTTCGTGGCATTGGGCTCCCTCATCAACTAGTCTTCCACCGGATGGGAGGAAGAAGCCATTGTTGATGCACCATCCTTTGCTTCATTATAAATAACAAAGAAATGGTTCCGTGTGCTCGAAGAACTCGTTCCCTCCGAAGCAATCCCGAAGTCTCTCGAGAAGATTCTTAGTGTTGACACAGGTTTGCATCCCGTAGACACAAATCCACTTAATTCTAAGTGTCTCGATCGCCTAGGAAGGAGATACGATACCCTCATACACCTCAAGGTTCGTAGGACGAAGAAGAGATCTTGTTGAGGTCCTCGCATTGCCCCCACCACCCTTAGCATTAGACGTATCATCTACTGACCATATCAACCCACCGAAATCGATCCTTTTTCCGATCGATTCTTCGTCATGCTACTGTTCTTCCACATCTCCCAATAGGGTAAGACATAAGTAACTTACGCGGTATATTCCGCGTAGATCGGTTGAATAGCGACGAACCCTTCCCGAGAAGCATCGGCGCACGTGTAAACGAGGTGCTCTACCGTTGAGCTATAGCCCTGTGGCTACATTAGTATAATGCATCGGATGATCCCTGTCAAGCTGGTAACCAACCGAGAAGGAGGCGAGACTCATCTTTTGCCGTTAAAATCAAATATTTATTGATGTTCTAATTGTTTGAAATTCTCTCCCTGGGTCGGTATAATAGAGTACTACAAGCAATAGAAGCCTACTTAACTCAGTGGTTGGAGTGTCGCTTTCATACGGCGAGAGTCATTGGTTCGAATCCAATAGTAGGTAAAACTCATTAGGTACCACAATACTTGAAATGATACCTAATAAGTTCTACAAATATTTGGGATGGATACGAAGTATTACGGGACTAACAAATCATTGTGTGTCCCATCATGCTTTTCCCGTCGTTTCTCACAGGCGCAACTAAAAGTGGGAATGATTGAGTAGTATTTGAAGCCTCTAATCTCGCCTTAGCTCTTTTAAATGCTAGATTAGCTTCAATAGCTTTCCTTCTGCCTTCGGCTTGAGCTGCGTCAGCTTGAGCTGTCTGAAGAGCTTCCCGAGCCTCCTCAGGATCAATTTCGGTAGCTCGTTCTGCTTCGTTGACTGATGTTGTTACCTGATTACTGTCTACCATGGCGAAACCACCCATCAACGCCATTGCGGACCACTGTCCATCGTGACGTACCTTCGGGACTCCCATATCCAAAGCTGTAAGAAGTGGAGCGTGATTGGGCAATACACCAATCTGGCCACTACTCGTAGATGGGACGATTTCTCGAACCTCAGAATTCCAAACAGTTCGATTAGGAGCCATTACACGAAGATTCAGTACCATCCCTTTCATTGACCCTCCACTTGTAAGGTTGCAGCCTTCGTGGTGGCTTCATCGATGTTGCCAACCAGATGAAAAGCTTGTTCAGGGAGATTATCCAATTCTCCAGGAAGAATCATTTGAAATCCCTTAGTGGTTTCTGTTAAACTAACATATTTCCCTGGCGAACCAGTAAATACTTCTGCTACGAGGAAGGGTTGTGATAAGAAACGTTCTATCTTCCGAGCCCGAGCTACCGTTAGACGGTCCTCTTCTGACGATTCATCCAGTCCGGGAATAGCTATAATATCTTGCAATTCCTTATAACGCTGTAAAGTCTGTTTAACCCCTTGTGCGGTTTCGTAATGCTCTTCACCCACAATCCAGGGTTGTAACATGGTTGAAGTCGAATCCAAGGGATCTACAGCCGGATAAATACCTTTAGCTGCTAGTCCTCTCGAAAGCACAGTGGTAGCATCTGGGTGTGCAAATGTTGTAGCAGGAGCTGGGTCAGTCGAATCATCTGCAGGTACATAAACAGCTTGAATAGAAGTTATCGATCCTTCCTTGGTAGAAGTAATTCTCTCTTGTGGGGATCCCGTTTCTGTACTAAGAGTTGGTTGATGACCCACGGCGGAAGGCATTCTACCCAATAAAGCAGAAACTTCTGATCCTGCTTGGACAAAACGAAATATGTTGTCGATAGATAAAAGGACATCTTGCTTGTTCACATCTCGGAAATATTCAGCCATTGTCAGAGCAGTTGAACCAACTCTCATACGAGCTCCTGGTGGTTCATTCATCTGACCATGAACTGGAGCCACCTTCGATTCTGATATATCTTGTTCATTAATAACTTTCGATTCCTTCGTTTCCATGTAAAGATCATTACCCTCACGGGTGCGTTCCCCCACCCCACCAAATACAGATACACCTCCGTGAGCCTTGGCGATGTTGTTAATTGATTCCGTGATAGGAACCGTTTTTCCCACTCCAGCTCCTCCAAATGATCCAATCTTTCCTCCTCGACGATAGGGAGCCAAAAGATCCGCGACTTTAATCCCCGTCTCAAATATAGATAATTTAGTATCCAACTGCGTAAATGCCGGAGCGGATCTATGAATGGGGGACGTCGTACCAATATCTACGGGACCCAAGTCATCGACGGGTTCACCAGGGACATTAGAGATTCAACCAGGAGTAATTTCACCAACAGGAACACTGAGAGGAGCTCCTGTATCGACGACGCCCATACCTCTCATCAGACCATCTGTAGCACTCATAGCTACGGCTCTGACTTCATTATTACCCGGTAATTGTTGCACCTCACGAGTAACATTAATCTCTTGACCCGCCGGGTTTTTCCCCTTAACCATCGAAGAGTTGTAGATATTGGGCATTTTACCTGGAGGGAAAGACACATCCGATACTGGTCCAATGATCTGGGTAATATATCCCACATTTCTCTCCACTGATTTAGAAATTCCAAAAGCAGAAGAACTGGTTTTCGTAACTGTTTTGGTGTATTATCTTCATTTGATTGTCGAATTGGCAGAACCATCTGGCATTTCATTGCTAATTGGTTGATGGTGGGGAGTTACTAGTTCCACACCCTTCTCCCCCTTTTTCAAACATATCATTTGCTTCCTCGGAAGTCGATTCCGATCCATCCAGATGGGTGACAGGTACTGTAGGATTTGATTTCCTCCTCTCCACATATGGGTCGGAGGCAAAAGAGCGCGATACCCACGAGTTGGTCCATCTAGTTAGATGTGATTGCTACATCTCATTCGTCGAATCCCCTTTTTTCCCCCGTCTATTCGCAAAGCGAACCAGATATCGAATTCAATCCCCTTTTTTGCTTCTACTGACCAGTCTAACCACGAAAAGATTCCCGAGTCAATGTATCGAGATGTATTACGATCTAATTCTTCAAGCAATTTCCGTGCGAAACAACCAGAGTCAGTTGCATTACATGTGGGACGTATTATAAAATACTAATGTCCCATGCTTGAGGTAGAGTTTCGACAAACGTCTCGAGTCGAATCTATCAGGACCTATTCCACGCTTCACGTTGAATTCTTCCATCTATGTCGAGCAGATCTCATCCTTGCAGGATTTACTAATTGAATTGTAAGGAGGGACTCATGTCACCACAAACAGAGACTAAAACAGGTATTGGGTTCAAAGCTGGTGTTAAAGATTATCGACTAACTTACTATACTCCCGATTATGAGACCAAAGATACTGACATCTTGGCAGCCTTCCGGATGACTCCGCAACCCGGGGTACCGCCTGAGGAAGCTGGAGCTGCAGTAGCTGCAGAATCTTCCACAGGTACGTGGACCACTGTGTGGACGGATGGACTGACTAGTCTCGATCGTTACAAGGGTCGATGCTACGACATCGAACCCGTTGCTGGGGAAGAGAATCAATATATCGCATATGTAGCTTATCCTTTGGATCTATTTGAAGAGGGTTCCGTCACCAATATGTTCACTTCCATTGTAGGTAACGTATTTGGATTTAAAGCCCCACGAGCTCTACGTTTGGAGGATCTGAGAATTCCTCCTGCTTATTCCAAGACTTTCATTGGGCCGCCTCACGGTATCCAAGTCGAAAGGGATAAACTGAACAAATATGGTCGTCCCTTGCTGGGATGTACAATCAAGCCAAAATTGGGCTTATCTGCTAAAAACTATGGCAGGGCTGTTTACGAATGTCTCCGTGGCGGACTTGATTTTACGAAGGATGATGAGAACGTAAATTCTCAACCATTCATGCGTTGGAGGGACCGGTTCCTGTTTGTGGCAGAAGCTCTTTTCAAGGCTCAGGCCGAAACGGGCGAAATAAAAGGACATTATCTAAATGCCACTGCGGGTACGTGTGAGGAAATGATGAAAAGAGCAGTCTTTGCTAGAGAATCGGGAGCACCCATCGTCATGCATGATTATTTGACGGGAGGCTTCACTGCAAATACTAGCTTGGCCTTTTATTGTCGAGATAATGGGCTACTGCTTCATATCCACCGCGCGATGCATGCTGTTATCGATAGACAGAGAAATCACGGTATCCATTTTCGTGTCCTAGCCAAAGCATTGCGTATGTCCGGCGGGGATCATATCCACGCCGGGACCGTAGTGGGTAAACTGGAGGGAGAACGAGAAGTCACACTGGGTTTCGTCGATTTGCTACGCGACGATTATATCGAGAAAGACCGAAGCCGTGGTATATATTTCACTCAGGATTGGGTATCCATGCCAGGTGTATTTCCCGTAGCCTCGGGAGGTATCCATGTCTGGCATATGCCCGCTCTAACTGAAATCTTCGGAGATGATTCTGTCTCACAGTTCGGCGGAGGAACCTTGGGACACCCCTGGGGAAACGCACCAGGCGCCGTAGCTAATCGAGTTGCATTGGAGGCTTGTGTACAAGCTCGTAATGAGGGACGTGATCTTGCTCGTGAAGGTAACGAGATTATCCGCGAAGCTAGTAAGTGGAGTCCCGAATTGGCTGCTGCTTGCGAGGTATGGAAACAGATCAAATTTGAATTCGACACAATTGATACATTGTAATTTCCGTAACTATTCGGGAATCTCATTCATTCGGTAGGATTCGTGGGGCGAACAGGGAGTATAGGGAGAAGGAACATTCCCCTCCATACTCCCGATATGCCACGGATCGGAGTTGGTAGCTCAGCGGATGAGAGCACATGGTTCCGATCCATGGGGACGGGGGTTCGAATCCCCCCCAATTTGCATAGGAGAGGTGGAATACGAGCTGCAGAGACTCGAGTAGTAAGGAAATGATTCAGTGCCTCTCAGTACACGACACAACTATTTCCACGAAGTGTTATTGGATAATTATTTGTGGGGTTCTAACATATGATTGATCAAATAGATGATCAGTCAATTGCCAATTAGTTATCGGATTCGGAGTCAGTCTCGATTCGACGCCTATTCCGAACAGACGCTGATCCTGATAGTTCAGAAATGATTTCTCCATCTCTGTGTCTATCTCATTGATGAAATGAAATCTAATAGAATCGACTGTTTTTACCTCCGAAGCGAAGGAGAAGAAATGAATGAGGAAATTCCTATGTCTGTGAGAAATCGGTTCGAAGATAAACGCGAATTTGGTGGATTGATCGGGGCTTTCCTCGAAAAAGCCACAAAGGGTTACGTTTTGAGTGAGAGAGGAAGGAATAGAGACATAAGCATTGATACCGACAGGGGGTTGTGGACTCGGTGTGACAACTGCGGTAACATGCTTTACGTGAGATTCCCAAAACAAAATAAAAATATTTGTGAGGAGTGCGGCTATCACCCCCCAATGACTAGTACAGAAAGAATCGAACTTCCGATCGATCGTGACACTTGGATTCCCATGGATGAAGACATGACTGCATAAGATGTTCCAGGTTTCTCTGACGGGGATTCTCATGGAAGTCGCATCATCAACTCCCAGAAACGAACGGGTTTAACTGATGCTGTTCAGACAGGGGTGGGATGTCTAAACGGGACACCTATTGCGCTTGGTGTTACGGACTTTCAATCCACGGGGGGAAGTATGGGTTCTGTGGTAGGTGAAAAGATTACCCGCTCAATCGAATGTGCCACGGATCAATCCCTTCCACTAGTTATTATCTGTGCTTCCGGCGGAGCACGTACGCAAGAAGGGACGTTGAGTCTGATGCAGATGGCTAAGATTCCTCCCGTCCCACAAATACATCAGGTTCAGAAGGGATTATTATATATATCGGTTCCTACCTATCCAACTACGGGTGGTGTTACTGCTAGTTCTGGTACGTTAGGGGACGTAATTATTGCTGAGTCCAAAGCATACATAGCATTTGCTGGGAAAAGGGTGATTGAACAAACACTGCGTCAGAAGATACCCGATGGCTTTCAAGTAGCTGAATCTTTATTTGATCATGGATCACCCGATTCAATTGTTCCACGTAATCCTCTAAAAGGTGTTCCGAGTGAGATATCTGAGCTTTATTCTTCAGCTCCTTGTAAAAGGAATTGAACCTCCTTTCCCCCCATTCGGTTAAACCCCCGTTTCTATCACTCTCCCTCCTTCTCATTAATCAAGTTAGGAATTATCAATTCGGGGTTGTCCTACTAATCTCTCTACCTCTCCAATGAGAGGAATTTATTCAGCGAACCGTCGTAACAATACTTTTCTATCCTTCTCTGATATCACGCCATGCAAATTATGCCACAATGCAATTATACCTCAGTAAGAAATCGAGATTAACCATCGGTATAATTTCGGACTCTGCTGTGCGCCTGATTCGACGAAGTAGACACCGCGGATGTCTGCAGATTCATTGAGTCAGTTGATCGGAGCTGGAATCAGATACCTTACCGGAAACAATATGGATTTCGTAGCAATTTCCGAGTAACTGTCTCGATATATCGAATGTATAAAAACTTCCTTTCTACGTGAGATAAGGAGACTATTATTAGACATTGGGGGATAAAAGATAAAAATAACAATATAATGTCATTATAGATACATCTATCTGTGTCATATCTTTCTTACTTGAGGTGATTCCATTACGACAGCGTCCTATTTACCTTCCATTTCTGTACCCCTAGTAGGTTCGGTCTTTCCGGCAATTACAATGATATCTCTGTTTATTTATATAGAACGGGACGAAATTCTACAATTTCTTGTTCTGTACACTATCTCACGGAAATTGTTCCATAGGATCGATCAATTACGACTACTACTCTTGCTTTTGATTCGGTCGGATATATTCTTTCCACATAGCTTCACCGGCGGTTATTTTATTTGAGCACTTGTTTTAGCACTTGGGAATCTTTAACGTCATCTCAATCTATATCTCACTTTCCCCTTATGGATAAGTGAGACGTGGATCGTTCCATCGTTGCTAAGACATATAGATCTTAGCGACCCCCACCTACGCACCAAAACAGTGGAAAATGTTCTAAACTTCTCGGAAACAGAATCCCTTCCAAGAATCCTTTTCAAAATGAAGTGATGTCGAAGCATCGGCTGTATCTGTATCTGCATCTATTCGGGGAGGGGGGGGGGGGGTAGGGTAGAGGTGGGACCAATAACAATATAAGCGGCTGATTCATTCCAACAAGGCAATTTCTGGAGGGAGTATTAATGAATCGTCAATCCGAATGGTTTCGAGTAGATTCTCCAAGAGGTTCTCGTAGATTCAGTAATTTGTGTTGGGCCCGTATCCCGGTTCGTGGCGCAATGGGTTTTCCGGCGGTTGGAATCTCTAGTTATATTGGTGAAGATTTAATCCCCACACTTCCATCTGGACAGATTGTTTTCATTCCACAAGGTATTGTGATGTGTTTCTATGGTATCGCGGGTCTCTTCCCTGGATTTTATCCGTGGCGTACGATATTTCGGGATGTGGGTAGCGGCTACAATTCATTTGATAAATGAGAAGGAATCTTCCCCATTTCTCGCTGGGGTTTCCCCGGGGGAAACCGTCGTATTTGTATCCAATTTGCAATGAGAGATATACAAGCAGTTAAATTGGAAATTCGAGGAGGTTTCTATCCTCGTCGAGTCCTTTACTTGAAGATGAGGGGTCGGCAAGACATTCCCCTAACCCGGATTGGTGAGGATTCGGCGTCGGGAGAAACAGAAGAAAAAGCTGCTGAACTTGCTCGTTTTTCACGTGTATCAATCGAGGGATTCTAATATTTCGACCGATCCGGAGGTTCCTAGAAGAAGCGAATGAGATGAGGGAAGGAAATTAGGATGGTATAGTGACGATTAGAGAAGGGAATTAGAAAAGAGGATTCGATTACGGGGATTCATCCACTTAGTAATTTACTTCGTGAATTCCCCTCCTCACCATATAAATAATATATGAAATCATACTGTTGGAGACTCCTCCGGTGGTTCTACAATACCCCACGTCGCTCCCCGGATAGAGCTTACGAAGCTAGTAAGCGACTACAATCCGTAAGAGAAGACTCTTCCTATTATCTAGAAACAATATCATCTACGGAAGATTCGTCACAGGCTGCGGTAGCTCATACGGATGCAGAACCTAGTAAATCTCTATCTACTATATATCGGAGTCTTTTAGAATGTAGGATCAGCATATCTGTATCGAAGATTCGGAATAGTCTTAAGTTCTTTATCAGGAGGAAGCAACGCCAGTTGCTCCTGATCGGGAATTATCCTCCTACCTCCCGTGGGAAAGAAATATCGACAGAGGAAAGGTCCCGTGATGCATCTCCATCTCACCCCCCAGTTGCTCTGCCTCTTCAATCAGCGCCTCCACTGGTTCGTCTAGATCCCTGCAGGGTGGGGAGGAAACCAAACATAATTGGTGATTTATCGCAAAATCCACCAGGGGATAATCCTTTGGCTCCTGCGGGTAAATATGTGTCAAGAGAATCGAGTAAGACGGAACAAATGAATAGGAAATTGGCTCGGATCGAAGCAACTCCAAATGATCCTGATTCCTGGACACGGCACCGTCCCACAACTTCTCCGTCACTCCAAATAAATGATAACTCAAATGATAAATTTTCTGTCCGCAAATCAGTGGATTCCCCCAGTAGTACAACGGCTTATGAGTCTATAAGTCTGATGCCACGGTCCATAACTCGTACTTCATCAAGGTTCAACACAGAGTTGACGGGTCAATCGAGTTCATTAGTACTTAACGATTCTGAATTGGCTAAATATCAAGCAGTAGCTCCTATTCAATATATCGGATGTCTATTACTTCTCCCTTCCGCGATTCCAATTGTCTTGAAGAATTGGTTTCTAGAACCTCGGATCAGAAATTGGTGGAATACCTTCCAGTCACAAATATTTATTAATTCTTTCCGGGAAGAGGTAGCTCTCAAACGACTTCAGGAGATAGAAGGCTTACTCCGGTTGGGTGAAACAATGAGAGGCTCTGTATATACCTAATTACAAGACTACGGCACAGATGTGTATGACAAAACTATTCAATTGGTGGTAATATGTAACGAGGGAAACACCCAGATAATCTCGCACCTAGTAACCGACGTAATTAGCATTGCCACCTCGATCTGCTTGTTCGTAGTAGGTAAAGAAAGACTCGCAGTTTCAAATTCCTGGATTCGGGAGTTATTCTATAGCTTAAATGATACGACGAAAGCGTTCTCTACTCCACCATTAACGGATTTATGTATTGGATTTCACTCCCCCCACGGTTGGGAAATAGTTGTAGATTCTCTCCTGGAACATCTGGGATTCGCTCACAACAAATATGTAATCTCTTGTTTCGTCTCAACCTTCCCGGTTATTTCAGACACAGTCTCCAAATATCGGATTCCTCGCCATTTGAGTCGTATATCTCCTTCAATCGTAGCGACTTATCACACAATGAATGAATGATAATCACTCCACCGAGTATCTGCCAGTTGCATCCAACGGAGTAGACTCACTTCTCGTAGGAATTGGATTTTATTATCCTCTTCTGGTATTGGGTAGTGGGAGGATAAAAATTTGCAATTCCCGCAATCGTCGGGATATCAGAATACTCCAAAAGAGGGGAGTAATATTTTACCTATGATGTCAAGAAACAATCTATTTGTGAGAAACCCTAATACTAATAATCGAACTATGCGAAAGAGAAGTAGTAAGGACTGGATGGCGAAGTGGTTGACCCTGTCATTTCCAATGTTGATCACTCTGGATGGAATGAATCGTCCATCCGTATCAAATGCATATCCGATTTTTGCGCAATAGAATTACGAGGATCCACGAGAAGCAACTGGACGTATTGTATGTGCTAATCGTCACTTGGCTAAGAAACCCGTGGATATTGAGGTTCCGCAATCTGTTCTTCCCAATACTGTGTCCGAAGCAGTTGTTAAGATTCCTTATGATATGTAGATAAAATAAGTACTTGCAAATGGTAAAAAGGGAGGATTGAATGTAGGAGCCGTACCGATCCCACCCGAAGGGTTTGAATTGGCTCCTTCTGATCGTCTTCCAACCGAAGCGAGGGAGAAATTAAGTAAACTTTCGTTCCAGAGCTATCGCCCCGATAGAAAGAACATGATAGTAATAGGTCCGGTTCCGGGTAAGCTATATAGTGAAATCGTATTTCCGATTCTCTCACCGGATCCTGCCGTTGATAAAGAGGTACACTTTTTAAAATACCCCCTATATGTTGGAGGGAATAGGGGAAGGGGACAGATCTATCCCGATGGAAGTAAAAGCAATAATACGGTTTACAACGCTTCGGCGACGGGAAGGATAACTAGAATAACACGTAGGGAGAGGGGGGGTGGATACGAAATCACTACCCAAGAGACATCGGGGGGTCGTGAAGTAGTTGATACTGTACCTCCCGGTCCCGAACTTATCGTTTCGGAGGGTGAATATATTAAAGCTGATTAACCATCGACCAATAACCCTAACGTGGGTGGATTCGGTCAAGCAGAGGCAGAGATTGTACTTCAGGATCCATTACGTGTTCAAGGTCTTCTACTTTTTCTTGCATCGGTTACTCTGGCCCAGATATTCCCAGTGTCAAAGAAGAAGCAGTTCGAGAAAGTCCAATTGGCGGAGATGAATTTCTGAGTCCATACTTTTCGGATGTGAACCATCCGGAAAGGGTTGGTAATTGACTGTAAATCCGACGAGTCAAAGACAAATTCTGGATTTCTACCTCTTCTATACGTCTAAACGAAGCGATAAGTACAACTCTTGTGGTATCATTTGGAGCCGGTTGAGTCCAGTTAGCAGTAAGAATAACTGGAATTCTTCAAAAACATATTCGGTGATGAAACCAAGTTTTCAATAATAGTCTCCCCGACAGGTATCAGAAAATATATCCAATTTTGCTAACTATTTTTTCTATTCCGATATCGGTGGTGGCGGGTGAGCCACCGCCACCGTGTACTCCCCCAATTTACTATGAGGAAATCGACCTGGAATTGGATTTAAACCTCAGGTCGAGTCCTTCCTTCTTCCTCCCGAGTCCAGAGATTTAATGTGATATGATTCCCCCCATCCCTCGATCTCTCGAAGAATCAGACGAGTGACTCGTGGGTTGGTTTGTTATCAAAAGCATATGCACCCTCCCAATCCCGGTAGGAATCTGTCCCAGACTTATCAAATGATTGCAATAATTACCGCCCCTTCATCCAATTTGCGATCGATTCTTCGGGAGAGAATCGATCGAATAACCTACTCACCCGAGTACGGTACCAGAATTTGACTCTGCTGAGGCGGAGTAGCATATACAGCTGGGGGGTTGTCGCACCCGGAGCAGTAGAACAGACTCCGGAAGGGGGGGTACCCGTTTCCGGACCTATGAAACCCCCGGGATCCGGCACATCTTTTCACCTGCGAGTAGGAAGAATTTCCCAATGCTTATTCATTCTCAGAGGGATGATCCCAATCCCGAATAGGCTCCATGAAAGAATATTCCCAGTAGACCTATCACGAGTATACCAGCTACGGTACCTATAAGCCACAGAGGAATCCTTCCAGTGGTATTGGCCATTTGTCCCACCCCCCTCCCTTTTTGATTTCATTATTTAGTCCACGACTCGAGACACGAACAGTCACAAATAAATCAGGTCTTAGTTTTTCCCAATTGGGGTTATCAAATCTCTTCAGTTTCTAATTGAAGAAGTAGTTGGAAAATGAGACGGCAAGTACGAAGATCAATAAGAGTCCCCGATAAAGGCTTGTACGATTCAATTCCACACTCTGTTATTCGGGTTCGGTTGCGTCGTGGATTTATAGCTTATATAGGGATTATCGCTGAATGAATTGCATTGCCGATATAGAGCCTGGAAAAACAACTGTAGGTACAGCTAGTCCGTGGACGGCTAGCCACCTAACGGTGAAAATCGGATAAGTTCTATCTGGAGTCGTTGGTACCTCTGAGATCTAGTAAAAGCATCAGCTTGTTCCAGCGAATCGAAGCGGCCAGTTACTAAAGGAACTTCTGTCGGCTCTCCGTAAAATATTCATTTGGGCGGGGACTTCCAGAAACGTCGTAAGCCAAACCTGTACTGACGAATAACCAACCTGCAATAGACGGAGAAGGTATAGTAATGCTATGGATGACCCAGTATCGAATACTAGTAATAATGTCAGCAGAAGGACGTTCTCCCGTATTCCCAGACATGTTCAGCTCCGTATATCCCTGCGGGATTAAGGAGGATTGCTTGCCGAGAGGTGTGAGTACAGTAGATGGAGAATCTACCGGTATACCTGAGCGATCCCCGTTAAGTTGTCATTATTATACCGAGGGTATACCCGAAACATACTGGATTAGTATAGCTAGCCCCCCCTCGAAGCAGCAATATTCCTCTTATTTCGCCGGATAAATAAACGAGTTGTAAATAAACCGAGCGGAGAAACCGTAATTCCCCCCCTCCCCCCGAGTATACAAATCTATCAGTATTTTCTCCGCGTTTTAAGGAGAACCTATGGAAAGAATATGATTCTTTTTTTTTCCCCGATTGTTCAATTGGAGGTTCCGATGCTTCCGTGAGTCTCAACGCGCGTGGTTAACCCACCACGTCTAATGTTTCTTTCGAATGACTTCCGTTTCAAATCCTGCCATTAGAACTATAGGATTCTCCATCAGAGAACTCGGGGGAACCTGGTCATGTAGGGGTATCTGATACATATAATTGAGATATTAATATCCAATCTTGTCTTGTTCCTCTTTCTGGGAAGATTCGATTCCTCCCACTCATTCAGAGGTTGGAGATATTTCGATGAACTGTCGATCCCATTCCCAGCTTCTGAAACGCGATCTTCTCGTCGGATAAACTGCTCTCATAAGTCTACCAAGCTTCGAATCCCCTTTCGATAGTTCCGAGTAACCAATTATTTTTCTACTAACCTATCTGCTAAATCAATTTGGTACTTAAATCTATGCTTACTCCACCGAGTCACTTCGCTTTTCTATCGTCCGCACCAATCTCAACTTCAGTATTATTTGTTGGATTGAATAAGATCCGGCTTATATGATACAAGAGTATCAGCTTAGAAGGAACGAGGAGTGCCCATTAGCACTTACTGATCCGCCGCACTTACCAATCATCTATTACCAATTAATACCTGAATCTTTTTCGGTAAGTATTTGTACTAAATGTATGTGAACCCAAATGGTTGAAGCACTGCTATCCGGAATTGTGTTGGGTTTGATCCCAATAACTCTAGCTGGATTATTTGTAACTGCATATTTGCAATATCGACGTGGCGACCAACTAGATATTCGGTAGAAGACGGAGACTCATTTGCCATATCCTTCTCCCATTCCTAAGATCTCTCTGGTAATCCAGAGGGATCGGGAAATGCAAATTCTTAGTATGTGTGGGTATTGGTCGAACCAGCTGATACCGACTTGAGTCGGAGAAACACGCCCTGTAGGATTTGAACCTACGACATCAGGTTTTGGAGACCTGCGTTCTACCGAACTGAACTAAGGGCGCTCCATTCCCCACGTAAGCCAGTTTCCATTCTAATCAGAATCTGCGGACATCCGGACACGGGAATAGAATCAGACTCTTAATCGGAGTGGTTCTTTCACCGACCAGGAGAGAGGAAGATAAATGGAATGTCTCTTGTGGGGGAATCAGTTGAATAACACAAACAATCTACCCAGATGGATTTCTCTTGTCACCAATTTCTCACCAATATCATTTTGGGATGTACGGGGAACAATAGGGATGACAGGATTTGAACCTGCGACATTTTGTACCCAAAACAAATGCGCTACCAAACTGCGCTACATCCCTATTGGTCTCGATCTCCGACTGGCATTCTCGGTATTGAGACGCGTGATCCAAGTAATTATAACTGATAGCCACAGAACTTGACTACCCACTTAAGAAGTAACCATGTCCCGAGAGGATGTCGCCTCCGAATCATTCCCAGACCGGAAGAATCCGATTCCCTTACTGGGGTTGGTCGTGGTAAAAATACTGGAAGAGACACATCATCTTCCTAGTCGATTGAAAAACGAAGGAGAATTCACAATGCAAGATGTAAAAATTTATCTTTCCACGGCCCCCGTGTTGGCTACGATATGGTTTGGGCTGCTAGCCGGTTTACTAATAGAAATAAATCGATTCTTTCCAGATGCCTTGATATTTCCATTTCTCTAGTCGGGGGGAGGCGGGGGTTGAGCAAAACAAAAGTAAGGTGGGAGAAATAGATCGATTTCCGTGAGGGGAGCAGTGAGCGATCCATTCATTACTGGAAATCGATAAATCGGGAATTCTATTAATGATTTATTACTGAGACGGTATCTTCCCATCCACTCCTCCCCCATTTCCTTCACTTATTTCAATGAATCCTATGGCTAAAAGTAGAGATGCGAGAGTAACTATTGCTTTGGAATGCACAAGTTGCACCCGAAAAGGGACTGACGACAAATCTCTAGGTATTTTTCGATATACTACGCGTAAGAATCGTCGCAATACACCTACTTGATTGGAATCGAGGAGATACTGTCCCTGCTGCTACAAACATACCATTCACAAAGAGTCGAAGAAATAAGTGATCTGTTTCTAATCAACTGGAAAATAATCAATAGTTTTCGGAAATGTCATGAAAGGTATCACGAATAAATCTAAGCAGTCTTCGCGTAGACGTTCTCCATCCATCCGATCCGACGAGATTATTGACTACAGAAATATAAGTTTACTCCGTCGATTTGTAAGTGAACAGGGAAGGATTTCACCCAGATGAATGAGTAGGTTGACCCCGAAACAACAGCACTCAATAGCTGTCGCAATCAAAAGAGCTCGTATTTTAGCTTTGCCACCGTTCTCGAATAACGAGAATTAGACCTTGCATTGCTAGCGACTAGACAATTAAGTTCTAGTTTGAAAGATTTGGCATTCAACCGACTACTCGATCCTATTAACCCTAAATGGAGAAATGAATAGGAGTCGGAACCAATACTCCGGGTGGAATATTTGTAGTTTACTACCGTCCGTTCCGCCTCTCCGGGAGACAATATCCGGAGAGGTTTCTTATTTTCAACCAGTAGATTCGTATACTGGTAGTTGTGCAATCTCGGAAAAACAGTGAGTATCTAGGATAGCTATCTATGCAGGTATTTTGCGATTCAGATAAACTCGATTTTCATATAAATTGTGAATCATCCTATTATGAGAAATTCCATTCCCTCGTGCTGCTGCATTGATCCGGGCAATCCGTAAGCGACAAATTTCTCTCTTTCGATTACTCCTATCTCGATAAGCAGAAGCCAATGCTTTCATTTCCTGTTGATTCGCCGTTCTAAATAGCTTTGAATGAGCTCCCCTAAATCCAGATGTAATTTCAGGAATACTTTTGCGACGTTTCCGAGCCACAGATCCGCGTTTTACCCTAGTCGTTGAGTGTTTACCCTCACAAAATATCAAAATTATTCTTTGGGGACTCTGTCTGTCACACTGGTGATACAACCCCCCCCCCCCCCCTTCAGTCCCGAATGAATCCCACCTCTCTCATATCATCGGAACCGTCTGGATGCATCCTTCTAGCAAGAAGACGGAATTGCTAAGTGTAGATCTGGTGGCATGCACGGTCGCGGTGGCACACCAAAACTCTCAATTCCCGCACTCCTGATATCCGAATTATTCGGATTAGTAGGATCAGAAATAGTTGAAATAGAATCTGAATCTGGTCACTTAATTCTTTTGAAAGAACAATTCCCGCAAGAGACTTTCCTATCTGACGTAGAAAATAATGATTCCAATGGCTTTTGCTACCTTAACCTTCCCGTCCACAAATCCCCGAGATCAGATGCCTCTTGATAAAGAAGTTGCACCAGAGGGAGTTATGGATTCCAAAGTTTCCGTAGTATCTTCCTCGACAGTTGGGTCCTTCCTATACACCGGAGCCTATGATTTCCCGATGACGGGGGAAATGGAATTACTGTTGGTAAGTCGTATAGTTTCCAATCCCCGGCTCCACTCAAGACTTGAGAGATCAGGTAAAGAGTTTCATCCTAGAAAGACTTATTTGTATAGTAACGGTATTTCACTTCGGTAGTTGGCTGGATGGTTGACCCAAAGCAAAGCTACCGCCATTGCAGGGATTCCAGCAGAGATATGGGAATCGATATCCTCATCCCCACGTCGCTTAGTGATTTTTTTAGTATCACTGATAAGTTGCTTCTCATCTCACACTAAGATGATTGGATTTGCACCAATCAGAACTATGAATTTTCGTCTCTCAGTAAAGGATATAGATGACGGATCTTTGCCTAATTACAGTGAAGGGATCTTGCTGCGACACCGACCCCCCAATATCATTTGGTTTACGATTCAAACGTGTCGCACATACACCCTGGTACATACCCCTCTGCGTTGGGGGCACCCCCGAAGGGCAGGGGATTTTGTTCCAATCTCCATTGGTTGTCTTGCGTTCCTAATAAGTTGTTGATTGGTTGGCATATCCAAAAGATGCAGGGTTTTGGGGTTCGGACTATTCCTAACCATGGAGGACACCTCAATCATTGAGTTGGTAGAATCCTTATCTCCCGGGCAACCTCATATAGAAAATATGGGAGATGGAATAAGTGGTGGAGATAGCGGTGATTCACACAAGTCATAAACCTGGGAGAGGGAGGAATTGGGTGTTGCTCCTCCCCCCCCCCCCCCGCAAATCAATATTCGTGAATGACATTTGGTAAATACCCACACCCAAATAGTATCGATTCCTAAAGTACCGGAATGTAGGGATCTCCCCTGTTCATATCGGGAGACTCCTCGTGAGTCCCGGACATTCCCCACCAAGCAGTAGAAGTTACTAAATTAATCTTGAATCTGGAGAGTTTTCTGATGCTACGGGATCTACAATACCATGATTTTCGGCTTCTTTCGCTGACGTAAAAACGTCTCTTTCCATGTCTTCGGAGATCATCCATAAAGGTTTGCCGGTTCTTTATACATGAACCCTAGTAATACAATCACAAGGTTTCGATACTTCTTCTGCTTCCATAATACATTCACCCGCCTGTCCATCATAATGGGAACTCGCAGGTTGATGAATCATAACCCTGATTCAGTATCGTTGCAATTCAATCCGAAGACAACCGTACGGGCAGCTCCTTCTGCATACGGCTCCGTGTCTGACTACCAAATATTTTGCAAGTGGAAGAATCCCAATTCCAGAAATCGGGTGGGGTTCTTATCTCTTATCCAGAGCCAGCTTCTTAGAAATTACATATACCACCCTTTCTTACCAGAAGTACTATGGTGGTTCCGTTGCTTCATCCCTTCCAGCAATCCCAAGGTTTTATATGGATATTCTCTACGGGAGATAGAATCAAGATCCTTCGATTCGGGATAAATTGTAGGGATTCATCCCTCACCCCAGGATTTCTGCGACGCTAGAGTAGATGCACTTACACTGGTGGTGAATCCCTACCGAAGAATTTCCTGACTCACTTCACTATCTCGGTGCTTCACTACTTCGGTCCTTGCACACATACCTAGAATTCCACCAAGTTTTAAGTGCCATGCTATTATTACCGCAATCGGGCGGAGGCATAGTTTCGACCCATACAAATCATTGGCGCCAAGCGTGAGGCAGTGCTATACGTTTGGTTATCTCTCCTCCGGTTGAAATGGAAGATCCCATTGAAGCGGCTAATCCCATGCAAATGGTATGTGCATCCGGTACAACAAATTGCGTAGCATCATAAACAGATATTCCTGATAATACTGCCCCACCGGGAAAGTTTGTATACAAATACGTATCCTTGGTTTCGTCCTCCCCATTCAAGTACATCATGATACCAATCGGTTGATTTGCAATCTCGTCATCCACTTGCTGACCCAAAAAAAGAAGCCTCTCTCGATAGAGACGGTTGATCAGGATAGGTCTCCGCGCCCCCCTCCTCCGGAACCGTACGAGCATCGTTAGAAGCATACGGCTCCAGTGGTTCCGGTATCCCAGCATGGGTCCGGTACGAGAAGGAGCAAAACAGGTTCTACATCCCTTAGGAAGAGATACTTCATGTATCACCGTTAATGAAAACCTCTTTCACCCTCCCAATCTAATCCATTTTCCAGTATTCCATTTATGGTTCAGGTTCGTCTCTTCGGTCTCCCAAACATCTTGAACCATATCTCAATTGGTGGGGGGGGGGGGTACACCCCCCCCTCCCACCAATGTTTTCTTGTTCATAATTGAGTCCCTCTCAAAAGAATCTTTAGGCTCATTTTCTACTTCGGGGAGATATAAATCCGATCATTATTTGTACATGTAGAACAAATAGTTTCATTTCCTCTTTCCCCACTCCATCTTTCAGATCCCGCACCCCACCCCGACTCACTGACTAATTCAAGTCCCATTCAATCTTGTGGTTATCCTTGTCATCATCGACTCGCGGGATTTAGCGACCGAAGCCTGGCGAATCTGTTAGTTCCAACTAGCCATGGATTCCGACGATTGATGGATCTTTTATCGAATCTTTCGTTCCAGTCTCACGCGTTCGACTACCAAAGAATCAGTCTGAGTGAGATAGAGACACATCGCTCGGATGAGAAATGATGGGGAGTAGCTCCATACAACTCGATATGTCTAACGAGTCGCACTATACGTCAATCCGAACCGCATCCTCTTCCCCAGGTAGACGAAAGGGCACCTTCGGAACACCAATTGGCATACGGAAACCGGTAGTAAGTTGTAGTTGTCTCTTAAACGAAAGCGTAACACCCGATGGAAGTGGAGGCTTGTGTTGTATTATAACATGTCTAGTCGGAATGAATTTGCATCTCTTGAGGCGTCTACTCGTGGAATCCGTGGTACATAGCCGAGGGATCCGAGATCTGATTGGTGGTGGAATATTTCCCGCGAGATAGATGGGACCAATCTCTACGTTGTTGCGTAAAAGATGTAAATGCTAAAATATCTATGTCTTTCCCTCCGCTAGGAGGGGGGGATTCTCGGCTCCCCACACCGATACGTCCGCCTATACACCAATGTATTTACACGTATCATTCCAAGTGGGATCTCCATTCAGGATTGAAGAGAGTCTCTTCCACTTCTTTATAGCGCAGGCTTCCGACGCGAGAAAGTCACGTAGTGTCCATTCATTTTCAACAAAGGGGTTTCCAACGGGTTTGCCTCGGTATCGCGTTCATACTGTTGTACTAAATGATCCCGGTCGCTTAATTTCTGTACATCTAATGCATACGGCTCCGGTCTCTGGTTGGGCTGGTTCAATGGCTCTGTATGAATTAGCGGTTTTCGACCCATCTGATCCTGTTCTTGATCCGATGCGGAGACAGGGTATGTTCGTCATCCCATTCATGACCCGTATCGGAATAACGAAGTCATGGGGGGGTTGGAGCATTACCGGAGATACCGTAACTGACGCAGGTATCTGGAGTTATGAAGGTGTAGCTGCAGCTCATATTATCCCATCCGGTTTATTATTTCTAGCTGCTATCCGGCATCGGGTCCATTGGGACCTGGATTTGTTTCGCGACGAACGCACGGGAAAACCATCCCTCGATCTACCCAAAATTTTTGGAATTCATTCATTCTTATCAGGAGTACTTCGCTTTGCTTTTGGAGCATTTCACGTAACTGGTTTATTTGGGCCCGGTATCTGGGTATCGGACCCCTATGGATTAACCGGTAAAGTACAACCTGTGGATCCGGCTCGGGGAGCTGAGGGTTTCGATCCCTTCACTCCGGGAGGAATAGCTTCTCACCATATCGCAGCAGGTATTTTAGGTATACTAGCCGGTCCATTTCATCCTAGTGTTCGTCCCCCCCAACGGTTATACAAGGCCCTACGCATGGGGAATGTTGAAACCGTTTCGTCCAGCAGTATCGCTGCCGTTTCCTTCGCCGCCTTCGTAGTTTCTGGGACTATGTGGTACGGCTCCGCCGCCACTCCAATCGAGTTATTTGGTCCCACCCGTTACCAATGGGATCAGGGATATTTTCAGCAAGAGATAGATCGGCGGATCCGTGCTAGCAAAGCTGAAAATTCTGGTTTATCGGAAGCGTGGTCCAAAATTCCCGAGAAATCAGCTTTTCATGATTATATTGGTAATAACCCAGCCAAGGGTGGATTGTTCAGAGCAGGTGCTATGGACAACGGTGACGGAATAGCTGTCGGTTGGTTAGGGCACGCCGTCTTCAAGGATAAGGAAGGTCATGAGTTACTTGTGCGCCGTATGCCCACCTTCTTCGAGACATTCCCGGTGGTCCTGGTCGACGGGGAAGGCATCGTAAGGGCGGATGTTCCATTCAGACGGGCGGAATCAAAATACAGTGTTGAACAAGTAGGTGTAACTGTCGAATCTCATGGTGGTGAACTAGATGGAACTAGTTTCAGCGACCCCGCTACGGTGAAGAAATATGCTAGACGTGCCTAATCAGGCGAGATCTCTGAATTTGATCGTGCCACTTTGAAATCGGACGGTGTCTTTCGTAGTAGTCCTCGAGGTCGGTTTACTTTTGGTCATGCCACGCCTGCTCTTATTCTCTTCCTCGGACACATCTGGCACGGTGCTAGAACCTTGTTCAGAGACGTGTTCGCCGGTATCGATCCCGACTTAGATTCTCAAGTCGAATTTGGAGCATTCCAGAAGTTGGGGGATCCAAGTACCAAGAGACGAATCGTTTGAGAGATCTTCTCTTTGTCCATCCCAATTCCCAGATTCGGGTATTTAATCAATGAAATTATTTGTAGCAACCACTCCCTATCGCAGATACACCCAGGTAATTTAACCACTTGGTCCGGTTGAGTGGTTCGGGCCTGGGGGGAAGGAAGTTAGTGGGTGCCGTTGGAGAAACACGAAGAAAATACTAAGGAATTTACAAATTAGTGCGAAAGTCATCCCCGAAATCCCATTCCACGACCGAATCCACGGAAGCATTGGTTTATACATTTCTACCGGTAGCCACTCTAGGTATAATATTTTTTGCCATATTCTTCCGAGAGCCACCCAGGATCCTTAGTAAGGGGAAGAAATGATACTTAACTTCCTGGAGAAACAGCTATCTCTCCCGCGCGAGTATCCCTCTTCCACGAGCGGAAGCGCCAGAAGCACCAAAAGCACAGGGAGGGGGGGAGAATAAGAGACCTTCCTTCGTTACTATAGGAAGGTCCCCCAGTCTAATCAGTCCTCATGTTCTTCGAAGGGATCTCTAAGCTCCGCGGAGGGTTGACCAGAAGCGGTATACAAAGCATAGCCGGTAAAACTGACGGGTGGGCGAGATATAGAGATAGCGACCAGAGTTGCAGTTTCCGTTGCTAGGTAATCCAAAACAGTGATGGTTCGTTTTCAGTATAATAGCATATAAAGTTATCAACTCTCAATCAATCGAATAAGTTATACGGCTACGAAGATTATCGATGACACCCCAAAAGGCAAACCTAAGATTAGTGGTTTGGGAATCTCTTTAAAACCACTCAATTCGGAATATGGTAAAGTTGCTCCTGGTTGGGGGACTACTCTCCCGATGGGATTCTTCATGGCTCTATTTGCAGTATTCCCAGTCACCATCCCGGAAATATATAACTCCTCCGTCTTACTGGATGGTATCCCGATAAGTTGGTAAAAAAAGACCGGATTGTTATTCCGAGCTCCCCCAGCCATCATAGCTGGGGAGCGGTAGGAAATCCCTCCCGCGGAGGGGTAGTTGAACCGCGTAACTCAAACTTCCAAGGATCTTGATAATACGGGTGTGTGACTCGTTACAGTCAATCTGGTTCAATAGATAGACGATCTATTTCCTATAGGGGAGGTATTATTATCTTGCTGGATAGCGGTCGGGTGATTAGCATCCAAAGCGCAAGGGTTAATATATTAATCAATAATGTCTGAACTATGATTAATTCGTATGAATCTACCACTCAGACTTCGCCACAGGATTGTCACCCAACGTCGAATAGAAGATCCAACCTCTTATTTATAAACCGAGGTAGCTATTAATCATATGTTTGATATAACACTTCCGTATTTGAGAATTGAGAATAACTACTCATACTTGATTGCGTCTCTGCTTCGAAACACTAACCGCTTCGTTCCACAAGATGTTAACGAGGAAGAATTGCCACCCATTCAATCTTCGTACCTAGTAATGAGGGGATTCGTCGGAGTGTAGTGGGGATCTAAGGTTCACAGATATCCAGATATTGACATTGAAACGATAGAAACTCTATCCATTTATTTATCTCGGTTATTCCCCCGGATAAACCTAACGATAAGACGAAGAGATTCCTCGAGACGCTGGAGTCCTTATTTCCTCCCATGGCCAAAAGCCGACACGAGATTAAAGCAAAATTCCGACGGAATCTTTCACTAGTCAACTCACCTTCTCCTTCCCACGGATCGGAATGTGTCCGATCAATATATTTCGCCACACGAAGTGATTAGTAGTAGAACGGAGGGTTACTCAGACGTTTTCGTTTAAGCCGTATGAGGTTGAATACTCACGTACAGTTTGTATGGGGGGGGGTCGTAGAAGCCCGCCTATCTTGATAAAGTATACGATTGGTTCGAAGAGTGTCTTGAGATTTAGGCGATTGCTGATGACATTACCAGTAAATATGTTCCTCCTCATGTGAACATTTTTCATCGCTTGGGGGGAATCACATCGACTCGTTTTTTGGTTCAGGTAGCTACTGGTTCCGCCACGACTTCTCACTATCGTCCGACCGTTACAGAAGCTTTTTCCTCAGTTCAATATATAATGACCGAAGTGAATTCTGGATGGCTAATTCGATCTGTTCATTGATGGTCAGCAAGTACGACGGTTTCAATGATGATTCCACACGTATTTCGTGTCTATCTCACAGGAGGGTTCAAAAAACCTCGTGAATTAACTTGGGTTACTGGTGTAATTCTAGCCGTACCAACTGTATCTTCTGGTGTAACCGGATATTCCTTGCCTCGGGACCAAATCGGTTACTGGGCAGTTAAGATTGTAACCGGCGTACCGGAAGCCATTCCTCTAATAGGATCTCCGTTGGTGGAGCTACTACGAGGAAGTGTTAGTGTAGGTCAATCTACATTGACTCGTTTCTATAGTTCACACACTTTCGTCTCACCGCCTCTCACAGCTGTTTCTATGCTAATGCACTTCCCGATGATCCGTAAACAAGGCATTTCGGGTCCCTTGTAATGAAAATCTATAATCCAGCGGATGGGTGGTATTGATTGATCTATCCGCGGGAGGACCCCAATCTACAAGATGAGGGGTTATTTTTTCCTTGCCACTAGTCTTTCTCACCAAGAGAAATAGAAGACTCCTTAGTGGACCGAATTCCTATCTCGAATTGTCGAGGGAAATGAATTGAAGTGTCTGGAGGCGGAAGATCGGATTATGGGAGTGTGTGACTTGTATCGAAACATAGGCTATGCAGATCTTATACCGAATGCTGCCACACTAAAGTATGTGTCTCCGCTCCAACTCTCCCCAACCTCATAATTGGGGTTTAAAACTTGGATATGAAAACACTTCCCTTCCTATGAGGTGTTTTGGGGAATGCTTCCTATGGTCGAACTCATCCTTAAGGCTCCGTCTAATCCCATGCATACCCGAGTCACAGGCAGTTTCACCCCTTCAAACATATGGTTTTCAAAATGCATCCACTTCCTCTGCATTTGGTACGATGCGGAGAAACAACCGTCGGAGTAAGAGAACGATCCGGGGGAAGAGGAAGCCGAAGTTGTAACAAGTTAAGATCCCGCACAGGTACTGTTTCTCAAGAGTCTCGTATCTGTGGGTAGATACGACGCGTGTGTGGGATACGAGATCATCCAAGAAGCTTCTTGAGGAGAAATTTCTTAAGCTCACTCGGATAATAAGCTATTCCGTAGAATAACTCTCCGTTTTTCAAGGGTTCTCGCTTCGGGAAGTATCAGAGATTATTATGAAGTTACGACTCCTCCGGTTCCCCACTGGAATTTGTAAACGGAAATATTCGAGGATTTGCTTGAGCCGGCTGATAAGAAATCTCCACGTCCGATTCTACCGGGGGAGTGAGAAGTCTATCCCAATAACAAAAAAACCTGACCCGAGTGATCCTGTTTTAAGAGCAAAACTAGCCAAGGGTATGGGACACAACTACTACGGAGAACCTGCTTGGCCCAACGATCTCTTATATATATTTCCCGTAGTAATCTTAGGAACCATTGCATGTACCGTAGGTTTGGCAGTTCTAGAACCATCGATGATCGGTGAACCAGCGAATCCCTTTGCAACTCCCCTAGAGATACTACCCGAGTGGTATTTCTTTCCCGTGTTTCAAATACTCCGTACAGTTCCTAATAAATCATTGGGTGTCCCTTTGATGGCGTCGGTACCGGCAGGTTCGTTGACCGTGCCTTTTCTCGAGAATGTGAATAAATTTCAGAATCCATTTCGACGTTCAGTAGCTACAACGGTTTCTCCGATTGGTACTGCAGTAGCTATTCGGTTAGGCATCGGAGCAGCTTTACCCATCGATGGATCTTCAACTTTGGGACTATTTTAGGATCGATCTGGCACCAAAAAAAAGCCGATCCTCCATGTGGTAAATAGTCGATCTGGGGTTGGATCGTTTCGATCCAAGACCCCCCCAGATCCAGTCAGATAACTAACTGTCCCCTCCTCCCGTGGCGTGATAAACAAACAAAGTTAACTCGTCTACCCCGATTCTTACCGATACCGATCCTCCACTGGTTTCGGTTTACCCCCTAAGGGTTAGAATGAGGAATGGGTTGGGAACTAGGTAAAATATATTTGAGTATTTACCCATCTTTTTTCCAATCAACATACGATTTGTTCTTGGGTAATTCTATATCGAAACGTTCCCATAAAGTTTTCAATACTTAATCTACAGATTTTCTTCCAAAGTTCTTGATTTTCTCTAAATCTTCCTGACTGTAATTCAGTGGGTCCCAGATCGTACGTATACCAACTCGTTTAAGACAGTTATAAGTCTTAACAGGCAATTCTAGTTGATCAATGAATGTATGTTTAAGCACAAACTCTCGCGTCGATTCATCCATATCGTTTGGAGGATAAGAAAAGTCCGTCGGATTGGAAGAATCCTCGCCACCTCCAGTAGAAGAAGTATTATTTTCCCCCATATGTGGAAAAGGAATGAATAAATTTGTTGAATTTCTAGACGCTTCGCAAGGTGCCTCATTCGGAGTCAAACCACCATTGGTCCATATCTCCATGAATGGTATTTCTTGTATCTCTCTACCATTTCCAAATAGGTGAATGCTATGATTTACATTTCAAACAGACATAGATACAGCATCAATGGGAAATTCCCCATCTTCACACAGCTTCGGATCTTGTACGCAATATCCACGACCCCTCCCGATCTTCGACTCTACATTCACGGACATTGATTGGGTAGTGGTAGCTATATGTTGCGACTCATCAATCGCTTTAACAGACGGCGGGAATGATATGTCACCAGCTGTCACCTTCTTAGGACCATGAATCGATGGAAATGCTTTTTAAACATCATTAGAATCGCTTTGAGGTACAATTTCTTTCAAATTAACTGAAATGTCGTGTATTGTTTCTCAAATGCCCGTTATTGTGGAATACTCATGCTTCATGCCTTCGGATTTCGCATGTGTTATACTCGTTCCCTCCACCTCTCCAGGTAAAGCTCTACACATAGCGATTCCCACAGTATTAACTTGGCCTCTCTTGGGGGGAGGTATAACAAGACAACCATAATGAAGACGCTTACTTTCCATCCTGGATTCAATGCATTTCCATTGAATCGCCTGAGTAGAGATTGGTATTTCATCTTGAATCGTAATTGGGTCCCTCTTTATTCAAAGCAGTTGATAGTCGGAAACTAGACACGCCTTTTCTTGGGGGGTCTACATCCATTATGCGGCATCGGGGTCACATCACGCACGAAACTGAGAATTATACCACTTCTACGAATAGCCCTCGAAGCCGTATCTCTTCCCGGTCCGGGTCCGCTTATCATTACTTCCGCCTGCTTCATACCCTGATCAATCGAAGTACGAATGGCACCTTCCGTCGCAGTCTGAGCAGCAAATGGTGTACCTTTCCTCGCACCCCTGAATCCGCATACACCAGCGGAACACCACGAAACGACTTGTCCTCAAACATCCGTAGCGGTAACAATGGTATTATTAAAACTTGCTTGAATGTGTGTAACTCCTTTTGGTATTCTACGTTTTCCCTTTCGTGAACGAATCCTTTTCGTGCTGCTTGGCATAACTTACTAATTATCTGCGACAAACGAACTACAACTAGGTAATATTTCTCCTCCTATCTAGTCCCGTATTCCATTTATTATCCTTGCTTCTGCTTGTGCTTCGGATTGGAACGGATTACCATGATTCGTCTTCGTCTACGAATCAGTCGACGTTTCTCACGTATCTTACGAACGGGAGCACGAATTTTCATATCTATAACCCCGAATCTGGTGAATCTTATGAAAGATTAGACAAGCCCTATTTCCCTCGTCCTTCGATCCCGAATGATTGTGTGAATGATTATAAATAAATGACTTTTCGGTAGCAGAAGTTGCTACTAAGTGCCATTCGCTTGTCTATTCCTGAGACGATAAGTGATGCAGCCTTTAGTAAGATCATAGGGACTCAATTGGACCCTCACTCTATCCCCTGGTAGTATTCTTATGTAGTTACGTCGGATTCTTCCCGATATATGAGTTAAGACTTGGCATCCATTATCCGAACATACTCAAGACATGGCATTAGGAAGCGATTCCGTGACTGTACCTTCCACGTCAATCAGATTTTGTTTCACCACCATTTGGAAGAGATACCCCCCTGTATCACTAACGGATCCTGTCAAGAATGATACTAGTTTATTCCCCACTCCTAGTAATTTTAGGAAGAAGTGGTAGCAGATTTATACGGTAACTGCATTAACTACCAAAATGTAACACAGGATTTCCCCCCCAATTTCCCTTCGTCGGGCCTCTCGATCCGTCATAAGTCCTTGAGATGTTGGTAGAATTACAATTCCCATGCCGCCTAATACTTTCGGAATTCCTCGATGGTCAAAATAGATTCTCAAGCCAGGTTTGCTGATACGTTTGAGAGTTGTGACACATGGTTTTCTCCCTCTGCCTTAATATTTCAAGGTCACATCCAGAAAATCCTTCATTTTTTCTCTATGTTCCGCAGTATCTTTCACAGAACCCTCCTCCAATAAGATTCGTGCAATACCTCTAGTAATACCAGTGGCAGGTAGTTGGACTGTCGCCTTTCTCCTTGCATTCGCATTTCACGGGGGAGTAATCATGGTAGAAATGGTATCGTTACTCGTGAAATATCAATCATCAGTTATTGAGTCTAGGATGAATCCTAATCTTTCTGCTATCACTACCTCACTACCGACCCCATCGGGGGTATATTGTTCGTGTCAATATCCTACACCCGAATTCCCATCCCTCAATAAGAGTTTTTAGGTTATAGGTAGATTCCGTTGTTGACGCTGCTGCTACTATTGCTACCGAGTCGAAAGAGAATCGGGATGTAGCTGGCGGGAGAGATTCCGCCCCCCCCCACCCCATGTTACCAATCTCCCCCCCCCCCTTTCTACATTTTGCTTCTCCGAACTACCCGAAGATTCCGGATTCTTGAAGGAGTATATATTCCCCCGTGGAAATGGAAAAAAGTATGTCCCAGTCGAAGAGTGACTCCCCATTCCCACGTATTCCATTCCCTATTTTCTATAATACTTCAGGGGCCAGTGAGACTATTTTTGCAAAATCATATTCCCTTAATTCCCTAGCTACTGGACCGAAGACTCTAGTTCCTCTAGGATTTCCCTCTTGGTTGATAACGACTGCCGCGTTGTCACCAAACCCCGAAATAATTCCATTGTCACGTTTGATCTCTCTACGGGTACATACCACCACTACTCTAACTACTTCCGATCTCTTCAGAGACATGTTGGGTACCGCTTCTTTAATCACACCTGTAGTAGTACCACCAGTTCCTGCGTATCTACGATTACTGGTCCCTAGCACCCGAATACACATCGATTTCCTAGCCCCGCTGTTGTCTGCTACATTTAGGTAACTCTGAGGTTGAATCATTTCTTAATTGGTAGGGGGAAAAAATAGATCTATTCACTCATTTGCAGGTGAATAGCTACCCGTATGTATTTTCCATTCATCCCATCTTTCTTCGGGATAGGGGGAAA
>NW_028239503.1:0-37631 GCF_047967505.1 Dipteris shenzhenensis | reverse complement strand
TTTGCTACCACCCAGCTCAAACCATCTATGGGGTTTTAGGCATAAAGATTCGGGTATTCCGGGATATGGGATAATTATTCCTACTTTCCGACCCCCCACCCCTCCCGTTCCCTCCTCTCCTACTCTCTTGGGGAGTTGAAAATACTTAATAGATATTGGGATACATGATTACTTTGTGGTGCCAGGATCCGCAGGCTTATTCTATTCCAATTCCATAGGGGGGAGGGGAGCATACAGTAACGTCTCGATAAATTTCTGCTACGCTTAGTGTGCGACTCGACCGAATGAAGTTCCTCTGTTTATAGATAAGACGGATTGGTAGGTGGATCCCCACTGCTAATAACTGGAATGTCAGCTGGGGTTCGTAGCCGTATCAACGCAAAGTCTTTGTCCTCGGGAAGGGAAATCTTTCCAGTGAAGCGGAAAATTATATTGATTCTTGGGTGATCTGGGGGGAAACAGAAACAAGAAGTAATCAATAATCTCGTGCGATCGTATGGTTAACGACTCGACTCTCGGGAAGCAGTGTGGTATAGCATGATGGAGACGCGGTCTTGGAAATACCGACTAAGTCTTTTCCGATGCGGGGGGGGGGGAGGGGGGGGAGCCTCGAGTCAATGAACACTAATGGAGATGACTCACAATAAGTACTTATTTGGCAACTGAGAGGCTCCGCTGCAGAGAGATAACCCAAGCGTTTATGGAGGGGAACTACGGAAACGATGGAACCTTCCGAGTCGATCGATTGTTTCACTATCAGCGATTCGGCGGATGGGATGGCGGGGGAAACCCACTCCTCATCGATTGAGATATGAAATAGCAAATTCTGATGAAGATGAGAGATCGAGTCGATTTCCGCCCGTGGTTGTATTACCGACTAATATCCTAACTGCTATGAATGGGAGAATCATACGGAGGGGGGTAGGTAAATGAGCAAAAAGACAAAAATCATTTTGGTACTGACGCAAAATTTCCTACTTTGTCTCTTCCCAGAATTGAAAGATCTCCAAAACAGGGGGAAACGGTACTGAATTCATGAGGAGCCGGGTGAGGGAAAACTTTCACGTCCGGTTCTGTATGAGAGACGGAATGATTTCACCGCTATCGACTGTGACCCCAAACGATCCAAATTTCGTAAACAACATAGAGGAAGACTGAAAGGAATTTCCACTCGTGGGAATCGTGTTTCTTTTGGAAAGTTTGCCTCACAGGCCCTCGAACCTTCGTGGGTCACGTCTAGACAGATAGAGGCGGGGAGGAGAGCAATAACGCGTTATGCCCGGCGGGGTGGTAAGTTATGGATACGCGTCTTTCCCGATAAACCAATCACTATGAGACCTGCGGAAACACGTATGGGATCAGGTAAGGGATCTCCGGAATATTGGGTATCTGTGGTTAAAACCGGGTCGAATACCTCATGAAATAAGTGGAGTATCGGGAAACATAGCTCGAACTGCTATGCGAATAGCTGCGCATAAAATGCCTGTACGTACCCAAGTGGTGACCGCTACGGAATTATGATTTTTGGGGGGAGTAGGAAGGGAGGGTGGAATCAGATAGAGATTTATTTCTATTTTTATTTCCCCCTCACTTAGCAATTTGATGGTGTGGGAAAGGCATTTCCAACCGATACAGGGAACATGGAGATTGAGGGTTTCCCCCTATCCCGAAGAAAGATGGGATGAATGGAAAATACATACGGGTAGCTATTCACCTGCAAATGAGTGAATAGATCTATTTTTCCCCCTACCAATTAAGAAATGATTCAACCTCAGAGTTACCTAAATGTAGCAGACAACAGCGGGGCTAGGAAATCGATGTGTATTCGGGTGCTAGGGACCAGTAATCGTAGATACGCAGGAACTGGTGGTACTACTACAGGTGTGATTAAAGAAGCGGTACCCAACATGTCTCTGAAGAGATCGGAAGTAGTTAGAGTAGTGGTGGTATGTACCCGTAGAGAGATCAAACGTGACAATGGAATTATTTCGGGGTTTGGTGACAACGCGGCAGTCGTTATCAACCAAGAGGGAAATCCTAGAGGAACTAGAGTCTTCGGTCCAGTAGCTAGGGAATTAAGGGAATATGATTTTGCAAAAATAGTCTCACTGGCCCCTGAAGTATTATAGAAAATAGGGAATGGAATACGTGGGAATGGGGAGTCACTCTTCGACTGGGACATACTTTTTTCCATTTCCACGGGGGAATATATACTCCTTCAAGAATCCGGAATCTTCGGGTAGTTCGGAGAAGCAAAATGTAGAAAGGGGGGGGGGGAGATTGGTAACATGGGGGTGGGGGGGGGCGGAATCTCTCCCGCCAGCTACATCCCGATTCTCTTTCGACTCGGTAGCAATAGTAGCAGCAGCGTCAACAACGGAATCTACCTATAACCTAAAAACTCTTATTGAGGGATGGGAATTCGGTGTAGGATATTGACACGAACAATATACCCCCGATGGGGTCGGTAGTGAGGTAGTGATAGCAGAAAGATTAGGATTCATCCTAGACTCAATAACTGATGATTGATATTTCACGAGTAACGATACCATTTCTACCATGATTACTCCCCCGTGAAATGCGAATGCAAGGAGAAAGGCCGACAGTCCAACTACCTGCCACTGGTATTACTAGAGGTATTGCACGAATCTTATTGGAGGAGGGTTCTGTGAAAGATACTGCGGAACATAGAGAAAAAATGAAGGATTTTCTGGATGTGACCTTGAAATATTAAGGCAGAGGGAGAAAACCATGTGTCACAACTCTCAAACGTATCAGCAAACCTGGCTTGAGAATCTATTTTGACCATCGAGGAATTCCGAAAGTATTAGGCGGCATGGGAATTGTAATTCTACCAACATCTCAAGGACTTATGACGGATCGAGAGGCCCGACGAAGGGAAATTGGGGGGGAAATCCTGTGTTACATTTGGTAGTTAATGCAGTTACCGTATAAATCTGCTACCACTTCTTCCTAAAATTACTAGGAGTGGGGAATAAACTAGTATCATTCTTGACAGGATCCGTTAGTGATACAGGGGGGGTATCTCTTCCAAATGGTGGTGAAACAAAATCTGATTGACGTGGAAGGTACAGTCACGGAATCGCTTCCTAATGCCATGTCTTGAGTATGTTCGGATAATGGATGCCAAGTCTTAACTCATATATCGGGAAGAATCCGACGTAACTACATAAGAATACTACCAGGGGATAGAGTGAGGGTCCAATTGAGTCCCTATGATCTTACTAAAGGCTGCATCACTTATCGTCTCAGGAATAGACAAGCGAATGGCACTTAGTAGCAACTTCTGCTACCGAAAAGTCATTTATTTATAATCATTCACACAATCATTCGGGATCGAAGGACGAGGGAAATAGGGCTTGTCTAATCTTTCATAAGATTCACCAGATTCGGGGTTATAGATATGAAAATTCGTGCTCCCGTTCGTAAGATACGTGAGAAACGTCGACTGATTCGTAGACGAAGACGAATCATGGTAATCCGTTCCAATCCGAAGCACAAGCAGAAGCAAGGATAATAAATGGAATACGGGACTAGATAGGAGGAGAAATATTACCTAGTTGTAGTTCGTTTGTCGCAGATAATTAGTAAGTTATGCCAAGCAGCACGAAAAGGATTCGTTCACGAAAGGGAAAACGTAGAATACCAAAAGGAGTTACACACATTCAAGCAAGTTTTAATAATACCATTGTTACCGCTACGGATGTTTGAGGACAAGTCGTTTCGTGGTGTTCCGCTGGTGTATGCGGATTCAGGGGTGCGAGGAAAGGTACACCATTTGCTGCTCAGACTGCGACGGAAGGTGCCATTCGTACTTCGATTGATCAGGGTATGAAGCAGGCGGAAGTAATGATAAGCGGACCCGGACCGGGAAGAGATACGGCTTCGAGGGCTATTCGTAGAAGTGGTATAATTCTCAGTTTCGTGCGTGATGTGACCCCGATGCCGCATAATGGATGTAGACCCCCAAGAAAAGGCGTGTCTAGTTTCCGACTATCAACTGCTTTGAATAAAGAGGGACCCAATTACGATTCAAGATGAAATACCAATCTCTACTCAGGCGATTCAATGGAAATGCATTGAATCCAGGATGGAAAGTAAGCGTCTTCATTATGGTTGTCTTGTTATACCTCCCCCCAAGAGAGGCCAAGTTAATACTGTGGGAATCGCTATGTGTAGAGCTTTACCTGGAGAGGTGGAGGGAACGAGTATAACACATGCGAAATCCGAAGGCATGAAGCATGAGTATTCCACAATAACGGGCATTTGAGAAACAATACACGACATTTCAGTTAATTTGAAAGAAATTGTACCTCAAAGCGATTCTAATGATGTTTAAAAAGCATTTCCATCGATTCATGGTCCTAAGAAGGTGACAGCTGGTGACATATCATTCCCGCCGTCTGTTAAAGCGATTGATGAGTCGCAACATATAGCTACCACTACCCAATCAATGTCCGTGAATGTAGAGTCGAAGATCGGGGAGGGGTCGTGGATATTGCGTACAAGATCCGAAGCTGTGTGAAGATGGGGAATTTCCCATTGATGCTGTATCTATGTCTGTTTGAAATGTAAATCATAGCATTCACCTATTTGGAAATGGTAGAGAGATACAAGAAATACCATTCATGGAGATATGGACCAATGGTGGTTTGACTCCGAATGAGGCACCTTGCGAAGCGTCTAGAAATTCAACAAATTTATTCATTCCTTTTCCACATATGGGGGAAAATAATACTTCTTCTACTGGAGGTGGCGAGGATTCTTCCAATCCGACGGACTTTTCTTATCCTCCAAACGATATGGATGAATCGACGCGAGAGTTTGTGCTTAAACATACATTCATTGATCAACTAGAATTGCCTGTTAAGACTTATAACTGTCTTAAAACGAGTTGGTATACGTACGATCTGGGACCCACTGAATTACAGTCAGGAAGATTTAGAGAAAATCAAGAACTTTGGAAGAAAATCTGTAGATTAAGTATTGAAAACTTTATGGGAACGTTTCGATATAGAATTACCCAAGAACAAATCGTATGTTGATTGGAAAAAAGATGGGTAAATACTCAAATATATTTTACCTAGTTCCCAACCCATTCCTCATTCTAACCCTTAGGGGGTAAACCGAAACCAGTGGAGGATCGGTATCGGTAAGAATCGGGGTAGACGAGTTAACTTTGTTTGTTTATCACGCCACGGGAGGAGGGGACAGTTAGTTATCTGACTGGATCTGGGGGGGTCTTGGATCGAAACGATCCAACCCCAGATCGACTATTTACCACATGGAGGATCGGCTTTTTTTTGGTGCCAGATCGATCCTAAAATAGTCCCAAAGTTGAAGATCCATCGATGGGTAAAGCTGCTCCGATGCCTAACCGAATAGCTACTGCAGTACCAATCGGAGAAACCGTTGTAGCTACTGAACGTCGAAATGGATTCTGAAATTTATTCACATTCTCGAGAAAAGGCACGGTCAACGAACCTGCCGGTACCGACGCCATCAAAGGGACACCCAATGATTTATTAGGAACTGTACGGAGTATTTTGAAACACGGGAAAGAAATACCACTCGGGTAGTATCTCTAGGGGAGTTGCAAAGGGATTCGCTGGTTCACCGATCATCGATGGTTCTAGAACTGCCAAACCTACGGTACATGCAATGGTTCCTAAGATTACTACGGGAAATATATATAAGAGATCGTTGGGCCAAGCAGGTTCTCCGTAGTAGTTGTGTCCCATACCCTTGGCTAGTTTTGCTCTTAAAACAGGATCACTCGGGTCAGGTTTTTGTTATTGGGATAGACTTCTCACTCCCCGGTAGAATCGGACGTGGAGATTTCTTATCAGCCGGCTCAAGCAAATCCTCGAATATTCCGTTTACAAATTCCAGTGGGGAACCGGAGGAGTCGTAACTTCATAATAATCTCTGATACTTCCCGAAGCGAGAACCCTTGAAAAACGGAGAGTTATTCTACGGAATAGCTTATTATCCGAGTGAGCTTAAGAAATTTCTCCTCAAGAAGCTTCTTGGATGATCTCGTATCCCACACACGCGTCGTATCTACCCACAGATACGAGACTCTTGAGAAACAGTACCTGTGCGGGATCTTAACTTGTTACAACTTCGGCTTCCTCTTCCCCCGGATCGTTCTCTTACTCCGACGGTTGTTTCTCCGCATCGTACCAAATGCAGAGGAAGTGGATGCATTTTGAAAACCATATGTTTGAAGGGGTGAAACTGCCTGTGACTCGGGTATGCATGGGATTAGACGGAGCCTTAAGGATGAGTTCGACCATAGGAAGCATTCCCCAAAACACCTCATAGGAAGGGAAGTGTTTTCATATCCAAGTTTTAAACCCCAATTATGAGGTTGGGGAGAGTTGGAGCGGAGACACATACTTTAGTGTGGCAGCATTCGGTATAAGATCTGCATAGCCTATGTTTCGATACAAGTCACACACTCCCATAATCCGATCTTCCGCCTCCAGACACTTCAATTCATTTCCCTCGACAATCGAGATAGGAATTCGGTCCACTAAGGAGTCTTCTATTTCTCTTGGTGAGAAAGACTAGTGGCAAGGAAAAAATAACCCCTCATCTTGTAGATTGGGGTCCTCCCGCGGATAGATCAATCAATACCACCCATCCGCTGGATTATAGATTTTCATTACAAGGGACCCGAAATGCCTTGTTTACGGATCATCGGGAAGTGCATTAGCATAGAAACAGCTGTGAGAGGCGGTGAGACGAAAGTGTGTGAACTATAGAAACGAGTCAATGTAGATTGACCTACACTAACACTTCCTCGTAGTAGCTCCACCAACGGAGATCCTATTAGAGGAATGGCTCCGGTACGCCGGTTACAATCTTAACTGCCCAGTAACCGATTTGGTCCCGAGGCAAGGAATATCCGGTTACACCAGAAGATACAGTTGGTACGGCTAGAATTACACCAGTAACCCAAGTTAATTCACGAGGTTTTTTGAACCCTCCTGTGAGATAGACACGAAATACGTGTGGAATCATCATTGAAACCGTCGTACTTGCTGACCATCAATGAACAGATCGAATTAGCCATCCAGAATTCACTTCGGTCATTATATATTGAACTGAGGAAAAAGCTTCTGTAACGGTCGGACGATAGTGAGAAGTCGTGGCGGAACCAGTAGCTACCTGAACCAAAAAACGAGTCGATGTGATTCCCCCCAAGCGATGAAAAATGTTCACATGAGGAGGAACATATTTACTGGTAATGTCATCAGCAATCGCCTAAATCTCAAGACACTCTTCGAACCAATCGTATACTTTATCAAGATAGGCGGGCTTCTACGACCCCCCCCATACAAACTGTACGTGAGTATTCAACCTCATACGGCTTAAACGAAAACGTCTGAGTAACCCTCCGTTCTACTACTAATCACTTCGTGTGGCGAAATATATTGATCGGACACATTCCGATCCGTGGGAAGGAGAAGGTGAGTTGACTAGTGAAAGATTCCGTCGGAATTTTGCTTTAATCTCGTGTCGGCTTTTGGCCATGGGAGGAAATAAGGACTCCAGCGTCTCGAGGAATCTCTTCGTCTTATCGTTAGGTTTATCCGGGGGAATAACCGAGATAAATAAATGGATAGAGTTTCTATCGTTTCAATGTCAATATCTGGATATCTGTGAACCTTAGATCCCCACTACACTCCGACGAATCCCCTCATTACTAGGTACGAAGATTGAATGGGTGGCAATTCTTCCTCGTTAACATCTTGTGGAACGAAGCGGTTAGTGTTTCGAAGCAGAGACGCAATCAAGTATGAGTAGTTATTCTCAATTCTCAAATACGGAAGTGTTATATCAAACATATGATTAATAGCTACCTCGGTTTATAAATAAGAGGTTGGATCTTCTATTCGACGTTGGGTGACAATCCTGTGGCGAAGTCTGAGTGGTAGATTCATACGAATTAATCATAGTTCAGACATTATTGATTAATATATTAACCCTTGCGCTTTGGATGCTAATCACCCGACCACTATCCAGCAAGATAATAATACCTCCCCTATAGGAAATAGATCGTCTATCTATTGAACCAGATTGACTGTAACGAGTCACACACCCGTATTATCAAGATCCTTGGAAGTTTGAGTTACGCGGTTCAACTACCCCTCCGCGGGAGGGATTTCCTACCGCTCCCCAGCTATGATGGCTGGGGGAGCTCGGAATAACAATCCGGTCTTTTTTTACCAACTTATCGGGATACCATCCAGTAAGACGGAGGAGTTATATATTTCCGGGATGGTGACTGGGAATACTGCAAATAGAGCCATGAAGAATCCCATCGGGAGAGTAGTCCCCCAACCAGGAGCAACTTTACCATATTCCGAATTGAGTGGTTTTAAAGAGATTCCCAAACCACTAATCTTAGGTTTGCCTTTTGGGGTGTCATCGATAATCTTCGTAGCCGTATAACTTATTCGATTGATTGAGAGTTGATAACTTTATATGCTATTATACTGAAAACGAACCATCACTGTTTTGGATTACCTAGCAACGGAAACTGCAACTCTGGTCGCTATCTCTATATCTCGCCCACCCGTCAGTTTTACCGGCTATGCTTTGTATACCGCTTCTGGTCAACCCTCCGCGGAGCTTAGAGATCCCTTCGAAGAACATGAGGACTGATTAGACTGGGGGACCTTCCTATAGTAACGAAGGAAGGTCTCTTATTCTCCCCCCCTCCCTGTGCTTTTGGTGCTTCTGGCGCTTCCGCTCGTGGAAGAGGGATACTCGCGCGGGAGAGATAGCTGTTTCTCCAGGAAGTTAAGTATCATTTCTTCCCCTTACTAAGGATCCTGGGTGGCTCTCGGAAGAATATGGCAAAAAATATTATACCTAGAGTGGCTACCGGTAGAAATGTATAAACCAATGCTTCCGTGGATTCGGTCGTGGAATGGGATTTCGGGGATGACTTTCGCACTAATTTGTAAATTCCTTAGTATTTTCTTCGTGTTTCTCCAACGGCACCCACTAACTTCCTTCCCCCCAGGCCCGAACCACTCAACCGGACCAAGTGGTTAAATTACCTGGGTGTATCTGCGATAGGGAGTGGTTGCTACAAATAATTTCATTGATTAAATACCCGAATCTGGGAATTGGGATGGACAAAGAGAAGATCTCTCAAACGATTCGTCTCTTGGTACTTGGATCCCCCAACTTCTGGAATGCTCCAAATTCGACTTGAGAATCTAAGTCGGGATCGATACCGGCGAACACGTCTCTGAACAAGGTTCTAGCACCGTGCCAGATGTGTCCGAGGAAGAGAATAAGAGCAGGCGTGGCATGACCAAAAGTAAACCGACCTCGAGGACTACTACGAAAGACACCGTCCGATTTCAAAGTGGCACGATCAAATTCAGAGATCTCGCCTGATTAGGCACGTCTAGCATATTTCTTCACCGTAGCGGGGTCGCTGAAACTAGTTCCATCTAGTTCACCACCATGAGATTCGACAGTTACACCTACTTGTTCAACACTGTATTTTGATTCCGCCCGTCTGAATGGAACATCCGCCCTTACGATGCCTTCCCCGTCGACCAGGACCACCGGGAATGTCTCGAAGAAGGTGGGCATACGGCGCACAAGTAACTCATGACCTTCCTTATCCTTGAAGACGGCGTGCCCTAACCAACCGACAGCTATTCCGTCACCGTTGTCCATAGCACCTGCTCTGAACAATCCACCCTTGGCTGGGTTATTACCAATATAATCATGAAAAGCTGATTTCTCGGGAATTTTGGACCACGCTTCCGATAAACCAGAATTTTCAGCTTTGCTAGCACGGATCCGCCGATCTATCTCTTGCTGAAAATATCCCTGATCCCATTGGTAACGGGTGGGACCAAATAACTCGATTGGAGTGGCGGCGGAGCCGTACCACATAGTCCCAGAAACTACGAAGGCGGCGAAGGAAACGGCAGCGATACTGCTGGACGAAACGGTTTCAACATTCCCCATGCGTAGGGCCTTGTATAACCGTTGGGGGGGACGAACACTAGGATGAAATGGACCGGCTAGTATACCTAAAATACCTGCTGCGATATGGTGAGAAGCTATTCCTCCCGGAGTGAAGGGATCGAAACCCTCAGCTCCCCGAGCCGGATCCACAGGTTGTACTTTACCGGTTAATCCATAGGGGTCCGATACCCAGATACCGGGCCCAAATAAACCAGTTACGTGAAATGCTCCAAAAGCAAAGCGAAGTACTCCTGATAAGAATGAATGAATTCCAAAAATTTTGGGTAGATCGAGGGATGGTTTTCCCGTGCGTTCGTCGCGAAACAAATCCAGGTCCCAATGGACCCGATGCCGGATAGCAGCTAGAAATAATAAACCGGATGGGATAATATGAAGCTGCAGCTACACCTTCATAACTCCAGATACCTGCGTCAGTTACGGTATCTCCGGTAATGCTCCAACCCCCCCATGACTTCGTTATTCCGATACGGGTCATGAATGGGATGACGAACATACCCTGTCTCCGCATCGGATCAAGAACAGGATCAGATGGGTCGAAAACCGCTAATTCATACAGAGCCATTGAACCAGCCCAACCAGAGACCGGAGCCGTATGCATTAGATGTACAGAAATTAAGCGACCGGGATCATTTAGTACAACAGTATGAACGCGATACCGAGGCAAACCCGTTGGAAACCCCTTTGTTGAAAATGAATGGACACTACGTGACTTTCTCGCGTCGGAAGCCTGCGCTATAAAGAAGTGGAAGAGACTCTCTTCAATCCTGAATGGAGATCCCACTTGGAATGATACGTGTAAATACATTGGTGTATAGGCGGACGTATCGGTGTGGGGAGCCGAGAATCCCCCCCTCCTAGCGGAGGGAAAGACATAGATATTTTAGCATTTACATCTTTTACGCAACAACGTAGAGATTGGTCCCATCTATCTCGCGGGAAATATTCCACCACCAATCAGATCTCGGATCCCTCGGCTATGTACCACGGATTCCACGAGTAGACGCCTCAAGAGATGCAAATTCATTCCGACTAGACATGTTATAATACAACACAAGCCTCCACTTCCATCGGGTGTTACGCTTTCGTTTAAGAGACAACTACAACTTACTACCGGTTTCCGTATGCCAATTGGTGTTCCGAAGGTGCCCTTTCGTCTACCTGGGGAAGAGGATGCGGTTCGGATTGACGTATAGTGCGACTCGTTAGACATATCGAGTTGTATGGAGCTACTCCCCATCATTTCTCATCCGAGCGATGTGTCTCTATCTCACTCAGACTGATTCTTTGGTAGTCGAACGCGTGAGACTGGAACGAAAGATTCGATAAAAGATCCATCAATCGTCGGAATCCATGGCTAGTTGGAACTAACAGATTCGCCAGGCTTCGGTCGCTAAATCCCGCGAGTCGATGATGACAAGGATAACCACAAGATTGAATGGGACTTGAATTAGTCAGTGAGTCGGGGGTGGGGTGCGGGATCTGAAAGATGGAGTGGGGAAAGAGGAAATGAAACTATTTGTTCTACATGTACAAATAATGATCGGATTTATATCTCCCCGAAGTAGAAAATGAGCCTAAAGATTCTTTTGAGAGGGACTCAATTATGAACAAGAAAACATTGGTGGGAGGGGGGGGTGTACCCCCCCCCCCACCAATTGAGATATGGTTTCAAGATGTTTGGGAGACCGAAGAGACGAACCTGAACCATAAATGGAATACTGGAAAATGGATTAGATTGGGAGGGTGAAAGAGGTTTTCATTAACGGTGATACATGAAGTATCTCTTCCTAAGGGATGTAGAACCTGTTTTGCTCCTTCTCGTACCGGACCCATGCTGGTATACCGGAACCACTGGAGCCGTATGCTTCTAACGATGCTCGTACGGTTCCGGAGGAGGGGGGCGCGGAGACCTATCCTGATCAACCGTCTCTATCGAGAGAGGCTTCTTTTTTTTGGGTCAGCAAGTGGATGACGAGATTGCAAATCAACCGATTGGTATCATGATGTACTTGAATGGGGAGGACGAAACCAAGGATACGTATTTGTATACAAACTTTCCCGGTGGGGCAGTATTATCAGGAATATCTGTTTATGATGCTACGCAATTTGTTGTACCGGATGCACATACCATTTGCATGGGATTAGCCGCTTCAATGGGATCTTCCATTTCAACCGGAGGAGAGATAACCAAACGTATAGCACTGCCTCACGCTTGGCGCCAATGATTTGTATGGGTCGAAACTATGCCTCCGCCCGATTGCGGTAATAATAGCATGGCACTTAAAACTTGGTGGAATTCTAGGTATGTGTGCAAGGACCGAAGTAGTGAAGCACCGAGATAGTGAAGTGAGTCAGGAAATTCTTCGGTAGGGATTCACCACCAGTAAGTGCATCTACTCTAGCGTCGCAGAAATCCTGGGGTGAGGGATGAATCCCTACAATTTATCCCGAATCGAAGGATCTTGATTCTATCTCCCGTAGAGAATACCATATAAAACCTTGGGATTGCTGGAAGGGATGAAGCAACGGAACCACCATAGTACTTCTGTAAGAAAGGGTGGTATATGTAATTTCTAAGAAGCTGGCTCTGGATAAGAGATAAGAACCCCACCCGATTTCTGGAATTGGGATTCTTCCACTTGCAAAATATTTGGTAGTCAGACACGGAGCCGTATGCAGAAGGAGCTGCCCGTACGGTTGTCTTCGGATTGAATTGCAACGATACTGAATCAGGGTTATGATTCATCAACCTGCGAGTTCCCATTATGATGGACAGGCGGGTGAATGTATTATGGAAGCAGAAGAAGTATCGAAACCTTGTGATTGTATTACTAGGGTTCATGTATAAAGAACCGGCAAACCTTTATGGATGATCTCCGAAGACATGGAAAGAGACGTTTTACGTCAGCGAAAGAAGCCGAAAATCATGGTATTGTAGATCCCGTAGCATCAGAAAACTCTCCAGATTCAAGATTAATTTAGTAACTTCTACTGCTTGGTGGGGAATGTCCGGGACTCACGAGGAGTCTCCCGATATGAACAGGGGAGATCCCTACATTCCGGTACTTTAGGAATCGATACTATTTGGGTGTGGGTATTTACCAAATGTCATTCACGAATATTGATTTGCGGGGGGGGGGGGGGAGGAGCAACACCCAATTCCTCCCTCTCCCAGGTTTATGACTTGTGTGAATCACCGCTATCTCCACCACTTATTCCATCTCCCATATTTTCTATATGAGGTTGCCCGGGAGATAAGGATTCTACCAACTCAATGATTGAGGTGTCCTCCATGGTTAGGAATAGTCCGAACCCCAAAACCCTGCATCTTTTGGATATGCCAACCAATCAACAACTTATTAGGAACGCAAGACAACCAATGGAGATTGGAACAAAATCCCCTGCCCTTCGGGGGTGCCCCCACGCAGAGGGGTATGTACCAGGGTGTATGTGCGACACGTTTGAATCGTAAACCAAATGATATTGGGGGGTCGGTGTCGCAGCAAGATCCCTTCACTGTAATTAGGCAAAGATCCGTCATCTATATCCTTTACTGAGAGACGAAAATTCATAGTTCTGATTGGTGCAAATCCAATCATCTTAGTGTGAGATGAGAAGCAACTTATCAGTGATACTAAAAAAATCACTAAGCGACGTGGGGATGAGGATATCGATTCCCATATCTCTGCTGGAATCCCTGCAATGGCGGTAGCTTTGCTTTGGGTCAACCATCCAGCCAACTACCGAAGTGAAATACCGTTACTATACAAATAAGTCTTTCTAGGATGAAACTCTTTACCTGATCTCTCAAGTCTTGAGTGGAGCCGGGGATTGGAAACTATACGACTTACCAACAGTAATTCCATTTCCCCCGTCATCGGGAAATCATAGGCTCCGGTGTATAGGAAGGACCCAACTGTCGAGGAAGATACTACGGAAACTTTGGAATCCATAACTCCCTCTGGTGCAACTTCTTTATCAAGAGGCATCTGATCTCGGGGATTTGTGGACGGGAAGGTTAAGGTAGCAAAAGCCATTGGAATCATTATTTTCTACGTCAGATAGGAAAGTCTCTTGCGGGAATTGTTCTTTCAAAAGAATTAAGTGACCAGATTCAGATTCTATTTCAACTATTTCTGATCCTACTAATCCGAATAATTCGGATATCAGGAGTGCGGGAATTGAGAGTTTTGGTGTGCCACCGCGACCGTGCATGCCACCAGATCTACACTTAGCAATTCCGTCTTCTTGCTAGAAGGATGCATCCAGACGGTTCCGATGATATGAGAGAGGTGGGATTCATTCGGGACTGAAGGGGGGGGGGGGGGGTTGTATCACCAGTGTGACAGACAGAGTCCCCAAAGAATAATTTTGATATTTTGTGAGGGTAAACACTCAACGACTAGGGTAAAACGCGGATCTGTGGCTCGGAAACGTCGCAAAAGTATTCCTGAAATTACATCTGGATTTAGGGGAGCTCATTCAAAGCTATTTAGAACGGCGAATCAACAGGAAATGAAAGCATTGGCTTCTGCTTATCGAGATAGGAGTAATCGAAAGAGAGAAATTTGTCGCTTACGGATTGCCCGGATCAATGCAGCAGCACGAGGGAATGGAATTTCTCATAATAGGATGATTCACAATTTATATGAAAATCGAGTTTATCTGAATCGCAAAATACCTGCATAGATAGCTATCCTAGATACTCACTGTTTTTCCGAGATTGCACAACTACCAGTATACGAATCTACTGGTTGAAAATAAGAAACCTCTCCGGATATTGTCTCCCGGAGAGGCGGAACGGACGGTAGTAAACTACAAATATTCCACCCGGAGTATTGGTTCCGACTCCTATTCATTTCTCCATTTAGGGTTAATAGGATCGAGTAGTCGGTTGAATGCCAAATCTTTCAAACTAGAACTTAATTGTCTAGTCGCTAGCAATGCAAGGTCTAATTCTCGTTATTCGAGAACGGTGGCAAAGCTAAAATACGAGCTCTTTTGATTGCGACAGCTATTGAGTGCTGTTGTTTCGGGGTCAACCTACTCATTCATCTGGGTGAAATCCTTCCCTGTTCACTTACAAATCGACGGAGTAAACTTATATTTCTGTAGTCAATAATCTCGTCGGATCGGATGGATGGAGAACGTCTACGCGAAGACTGCTTAGATTTATTCGTGATACCTTTCATGACATTTCCGAAAACTATTGATTATTTTCCAGTTGATTAGAAACAGATCACTTATTTCTTCGACTCTTTGTGAATGGTATGTTTGTAGCAGCAGGGACAGTATCTCCTCGATTCCAATCAAGTAGGTGTATTGCGACGATTCTTACGCGTAGTATATCGAAAAATACCTAGAGATTTGTCGTCAGTCCCTTTTCGGGTGCAACTTGTGCATTCCAAAGCAATAGTTACTCTCGCATCTCTACTTTTAGCCATAGGATTCATTGAAATAAGTGAAGGAAATGGGGGAGGAGTGGATGGGAAGATACCGTCTCAGTAATAAATCATTAATAGAATTCCCGATTTATCGATTTCCAGTAATGAATGGATCGCTCACTGCTCCCCTCACGGAAATCGATCTATTTCTCCCACCTTACTTTTGTTTTGCTCAACCCCCGCCTCCCCCCGACTAGAGAAATGGAAATATCAAGGCATCTGGAAAGAATCGATTTATTTCTATTAGTAAACCGGCTAGCAGCCCAAACCATATCGTAGCCAACACGGGGGCCGTGGAAAGATAAATTTTTACATCTTGCATTGTGAATTCTCCTTCGTTTTTCAATCGACTAGGAAGATGATGTGTCTCTTCCAGTATTTTTACCACGACCAACCCCAGTAAGGGAATCGGATTCTTCCGGTCTGGGAATGATTCGGAGGCGACATCCTCTCGGGACATGGTTACTTCTTAAGTGGGTAGTCAAGTTCTGTGGCTATCAGTTATAATTACTTGGATCACGCGTCTCAATACCGAGAATGCCAGTCGGAGATCGAGACCAATAGGGATGTAGCGCAGTTTGGTAGCGCATTTGTTTTGGGTACAAAATGTCGCAGGTTCAAATCCTGTCATCCCTATTGTTCCCCGTACATCCCAAAATGATATTGGTGAGAAATTGGTGACAAGAGAAATCCATCTGGGTAGATTGTTTGTGTTATTCAACTGATTCCCCCACAAGAGACATTCCATTTATCTTCCTCTCTCCTGGTCGGTGAAAGAACCACTCCGATTAAGAGTCTGATTCTATTCCCGTGTCCGGATGTCCGCAGATTCTGATTAGAATGGAAACTGGCTTACGTGGGGAATGGAGCGCCCTTAGTTCAGTTCGGTAGAACGCAGGTCTCCAAAACCTGATGTCGTAGGTTCAAATCCTACAGGGCGTGTTTCTCCGACTCAAGTCGGTATCAGCTGGTTCGACCAATACCCACACATACTAAGAATTTGCATTTCCCGATCCCTCTGGATTACCAGAGAGATCTTAGGAATGGGAGAAGGATATGGCAAATGAGTCTCCGTCTTCTACCGAATATCTAGTTGGTCGCCACGTCGATATTGCAAATATGCAGTTACAAATAATCCAGCTAGAGTTATTGGGATCAAACCCAACACAATTCCGGATAGCAGTGCTTCAACCATTTGGGTTCACATACATTTAGTACAAATACTTACCGAAAAAGATTCAGGTATTAATTGGTAATAGATGATTGGTAAGTGCGGCGGATCAGTAAGTGCTAATGGGCACTCCTCGTTCCTTCTAAGCTGATACTCTTGTATCATATAAGCCGGATCTTATTCAATCCAACAAATAATACTGAAGTTGAGATTGGTGCGGACGATAGAAAAGCGAAGTGACTCGGTGGAGTAAGCATAGATTTAAGTACCAAATTGATTTAGCAGATAGGTTAGTAGAAAAATAATTGGTTACTCGGAACTATCGAAAGGGGATTCGAAGCTTGGTAGACATATGAGAGCAGTTTATCCGACGAGAAGATCGCGTTTCAGAAGCTGGGAATGGGATCGACAGTTCATCGAAATATCTCCAACCTCTGAATGAGTGGGAGGAATCGAATCTTCCCAGAAAGAGGAACAAGACAAGATTGGATATTAATATCTCAATTATATGTATCAGATACCCCTACATGACCAGGTTCCCCCGAGTTCTCGATGGAGAATCCTATAGTTCTAATGGCAGGATTTGATACGGAAGTCATTCGAAAGAAACTTAGACGTGGTGGGTTAACCACGCGCGTTGAGACTCACCGGAAGCATCGGAACCTCCAATTGAACAATCGGGGAAAAAAAAAGAATCATATTCTTTCCATAGGTTCTCCTAAAACGCGGAGAAAATACTGATAGATTTGTATACTCGGGGGGGAGGGGGGGAATTACGGTTTCTCCGCTCGGTTTATTTACAACTCGTTTATTTATCCGGCGAAATAAGAGGAATATTGCTGCTTCGAGGGGGGGCTAGCTATACTAATCCAGTATGTTTCGGGTATACCCTCGGTATAATAATGACAACTTAACGGGGATCGCTCAGGTATACCGGTAGATTCTCCATCTACTGGTACTCACACCTCTCGGCAAGCAATCCTCCTTAATCCCGCAGGGATATACGGAGCTGAACATGTCTGGGAATACGGGAGAACGTCCTTCTGCTGACATTATTACTAGTATTCGATACTGGGTCATCCATAGCATTACTATACCTTCTCCGTCTATTGCAGGTTGGTTATTCGTCAGTACAGGTTTGGCTTACGACGTTTCTGGAAGTCCCCGCCCAAATGAATATTTTACGGAGAGCCGACAAGAAGTTCCTTTAGTAACTGGCCGCTTCGATTCGCTGGAACAAGCTGATGCATTTACTAGATCTCAGGAGGTACCAACGACTCCAGATAGAACTTATCCGATTTTCACCGTTAGGTGGCTAGCCGTCCACGGACTAGCTGTACCTACAGTTTTTTTTCCAGGCTCTATATCGGCAATGCAATTCATTCAGCGATTAATCCCTATATAAGCTATAAATCCACGACGCAACCGAACCCGAATAAACAGAGTGTGGAATTGAATCGTACAAGCCTTTATCGGGGACTCTTATTGATCTTCGTACTTGCCGTCTCATTTCCAACTACTTCTTCAATTAGAAACTGAAGAGATTTGATAACCCCAATTGGGAAAAACTAAGACCTGATTTATTTGTGACTGTTCGTGTCTCGAGTCGTGACTAAATAATGAAATCAAAAAGGGAGGGGGGTGGGACAAATGGCCAATACCACTGGAAGGATTCCTCTGTGGCTTATAGGTACCGTAGCTGGTATACTCGTGATAGGTCTACTGGGAATATTCTTTCATGGAGCCTATTCGGGATTGGGATCATCCCTCTGAGAATGAATAAGCATTGGGAAATTCTTCCTACTCGCAGGTGAAAAGATGTGCCGGATCCCGGGGGTTCATAGGTCCGGAAACGGGTCAACCCCCTCTTCCGGAGTCTGTTCTACTGCTCCGGGTGCGACAACCCCCCAGCTGTATATGCTACTCCGCCTCAGCAGAGTCAAATTCTGGTACCGTACTCGGGTGAGTAGGTTATTCGATCGATTCTCTCCCGAAGAATCGATCGCAATTGGATGAAGGGGCGGTAATTATTGCAATCATTTGATAAGTAGGGGACAGATTCCTACCGGGATTGGGAGGGTGCATATGCTTTTGATAACAAACCAACCCACGAGTCACTCGTCTGATTCTTCGAGAGATCGAGGGATGGGGGGAATCATATCACATTAAATCTCTGGACTCGGGAGGAAGAAGGAAGGACTCGACCTGAGGTTTAAATCCAATTCCAGGTCGATTTCCTCATAGTAAATTGGGGGGAGTACACGGTGGCGGTGGCTCACCCGCCACCACCGATATCGGAATAGAAAAAATAGTTAGCAAAAATTGGATATATTTTCTGATACCTGTCGGGGAGACTATTATTGTAAACTTGGTTTCATCACCGAATATGTTTTTGAAGAATTCCAGTTATTCTTACTGCTAACTGGACTCAACCGGCTCCAAATGATACCACAAGAGTTGTACTTATCGCTTCGTTTAGACGTATAGAAGAGGTAGAAATCCAGAATTTGTCTTTGACTCGTCGGATTTACAGTCAATTACCAACCCTTTCCGGATGTCACATCCGAAAAGTATGGACTCAGAAATTCATCTCCGCCAATTGGACTTTCTCGAACTGCTTCTTCTTTGACACTGGGAATATCTGGGCCAGAGTAACCGATGCAAGAAAAAGTAGAAGACCTTGAACACGTAATGGATCCTGAAGTACAATCTCTGCCTCTGCTTGACCGAATCCACCCACGTTAGGGTTATTGGTCGATGGTTAATCAGCTTTAATATATTCACCCTCCGAAACGATAAGTTCGGGACCGGGAGGTACAGTATCAACTACTTCACGACCCCCCGATGTCTCTTGGGTAGTGATTTCGTATCCACCCCCCCTCTCCCTACGTGTTATTCTAGTTATCCTTCCCGTCGCCGAAGCGTTGTAAACCGTATTATTGCTTTTACTTCCATCGGGATAGATCTGTCCCCTTCCCCTATTCCCTCCAACATATAGGGGGTATTTTAAAAAGTGTACCTCTTTATCAACGGCAGGATCCGGTGAGAGAATCGGAAATACGATTTCACTATATAGCTTACCCGGAACCGGACCTATTACTATCATGTTCTTTCTATCGGGGCGATAGCTCTGGAACGAAAGTTTACTTAATTTCTCCCTCGCTTCGGTTGGAAGACGATCAGAAGGAGCCAATTCAAACCCTTCGGGTGGGATCGGTACGGCGCCTACATTCAATCCTCCCTTTTTACCATTTGCAAGTACTTATTTTATCTACATATCATAAGGAATCTTAACAACTGCTTCGGACACAGTATTGGGAAGAACAGATTGCGGAACCTCAATATCCACGGGTTTCTTAGCCAAGTGACGATTAGCACATACAATACGTCCAGTTGCTTCTCGTGGATCCTCGTAATTCTATTGCGCAAAAATCGGATATGCATTTGATACGGATGGACGATTCATTCCATCCAGAGTGATCAACATTGGAAATGACAGGGTCAACCACTTCGCCATCCAGTCCTTACTACTTCTCTTTCGCATAGTTCGATTATTAGTATTAGGGTTTCTCACAAATAGATTGTTTCTTGACATCATAGGTAAAATATTACTCCCCTCTTTTGGAGTATTCTGATATCCCGACGATTGCGGGAATTGCAAATTTTTATCCTCCCACTACCCAATACCAGAAGAGGATAATAAAATCCAATTCCTACGAGAAGTGAGTCTACTCCGTTGGATGCAACTGGCAGATACTCGGTGGAGTGATTATCATTCATTCATTGTGTGATAAGTCGCTACGATTGAAGGAGATATACGACTCAAATGGCGAGGAATCCGATATTTGGAGACTGTGTCTGAAATAACCGGGAAGGTTGAGACGAAACAAGAGATTACATATTTGTTGTGAGCGAATCCCAGATGTTCCAGGAGAGAATCTACAACTATTTCCCAACCGTGGGGGGAGTGAAATCCAATACATAAATCCGTTAATGGTGGAGTAGAGAACGCTTTCGTCGTATCATTTAAGCTATAGAATAACTCCCGAATCCAGGAATTTGAAACTGCGAGTCTTTCTTTACCTACTACGAACAAGCAGATCGAGGTGGCAATGCTAATTACGTCGGTTACTAGGTGCGAGATTATCTGGGTGTTTCCCTCGTTACATATTACCACCAATTGAATAGTTTTGTCATACACATCTGTGCCGTAGTCTTGTAATTAGGTATATACAGAGCCTCTCATTGTTTCACCCAACCGGAGTAAGCCTTCTATCTCCTGAAGTCGTTTGAGAGCTACCTCTTCCCGGAAAGAATTAATAAATATTTGTGACTGGAAGGTATTCCACCAATTTCTGATCCGAGGTTCTAGAAACCAATTCTTCAAGACAATTGGAATCGCGGAAGGGAGAAGTAATAGACATCCGATATATTGAATAGGAGCTACTGCTTGATATTTAGCCAATTCAGAATCGTTAAGTACTAATGAACTCGATTGACCCGTCAACTCTGTGTTGAACCTTGATGAAGTACGAGTTATGGACCGTGGCATCAGACTTATAGACTCATAAGCCGTTGTACTACTGGGGGAATCCACTGATTTGCGGACAGAAAATTTATCATTTGAGTTATCATTTATTTGGAGTGACGGAGAAGTTGTGGGACGGTGCCGTGTCCAGGAATCAGGATCATTTGGAGTTGCTTCGATCCGAGCCAATTTCCTATTCATTTGTTCCGTCTTACTCGATTCTCTTGACACATATTTACCCGCAGGAGCCAAAGGATTATCCCCTGGTGGATTTTGCGATAAATCACCAATTATGTTTGGTTTCCTCCCCACCCTGCAGGGATCTAGACGAACCAGTGGAGGCGCTGATTGAAGAGGCAGAGCAACTGGGGGGTGAGATGGAGATGCATCACGGGACCTTTCCTCTGTCGATATTTCTTTCCCACGGGAGGTAGGAGGATAATTCCCGATCAGGAGCAACTGGCGTTGCTTCCTCCTGATAAAGAACTTAAGACTATTCCGAATCTTCGATACAGATATGCTGATCCTACATTCTAAAAGACTCCGATATATAGTAGATAGAGATTTACTAGGTTCTGCATCCGTATGAGCTACCGCAGCCTGTGACGAATCTTCCGTAGATGATATTGTTTCTAGATAATAGGAAGAGTCTTCTCTTACGGATTGTAGTCGCTTACTAGCTTCGTAAGCTCTATCCGGGGAGCGACGTGGGGTATTGTAGAACCACCGGAGGAGTCTCCAACAGTATGATTTCATATATTATTTATATGGTGAGGAGGGGAATTCACGAAGTAAATTACTAAGTGGATGAATCCCCGTAATCGAATCCTCTTTTCTAATTCCCTTCTCTAATCGTCACTATACCATCCTAATTTCCTTCCCTCATCTCATTCGCTTCTTCTAGGAACCTCCGGATCGGTCGAAATATTAGAATCCCTCGATTGATACACGTGAAAAACGAGCAAGTTCAGCAGCTTTTTCTTCTGTTTCTCCCGACGCCGAATCCTCACCAATCCGGGTTAGGGGAATGTCTTGCCGACCCCTCATCTTCAAGTAAAGGACTCGACGAGGATAGAAACCTCCTCGAATTTCCAATTTAACTGCTTGTATATCTCTCATTGCAAATTGGATACAAATACGACGGTTTCCCCCGGGGAAACCCCAGCGAGAAATGGGGAAGATTCCTTCTCATTTATCAAATGAATTGTAGCCGCTACCCACATCCCGAAATATCGTACGCCACGGATAAAATCCAGGGAAGAGACCCGCGATACCATAGAAACACATCACAATACCTTGTGGAATGAAAACAATCTGTCCAGATGGAAGTGTGGGGATTAAATCTTCACCAATATAACTAGAGATTCCAACCGCCGGAAAACCCATTGCGCCACGAACCGGGATACGGGCCCAACACAAATTACTGAATCTACGAGAACCTCTTGGAGAATCTACTCGAAACCATTCGGATTGACGATTCATTAATACTCCCTCCAGAAATTGCCTTGTTGGAATGAATCAGCCGCTTATATTGTTATTGGTCCCACCTCTACCCTACCCCCCCCCCCCCTCCCCGAATAGATGCAGATACAGATACAGCCGATGCTTCGACATCACTTCATTTTGAAAAGGATTCTTGGAAGGGATTCTGTTTCCGAGAAGTTTAGAACATTTTCCACTGTTTTGGTGCGTAGGTGGGGGTCGCTAAGATCTATATGTCTTAGCAACGATGGAACGATCCACGTCTCACTTATCCATAAGGGGAAAGTGAGATATAGATTGAGATGACGTTAAAGATTCCCAAGTGCTAAAACAAGTGCTCAAATAAAATAACCGCCGGTGAAGCTATGTGGAAAGAATATATCCGACCGAATCAAAAGCAAGAGTAGTAGTCGTAATTGATCGATCCTATGGAACAATTTCCGTGAGATAGTGTACAGAACAAGAAATTGTAGAATTTCGTCCCGTTCTATATAAATAAACAGAGATATCATTGTAATTGCCGGAAAGACCGAACCTACTAGGGGTACAGAAATGGAAGGTAAATAGGACGCTGTCGTAATGGAATCACCTCAAGTAAGAAAGATATGACACAGATAGATGTATCTATAATGACATTATATTGTTATTTTTATCTTTTATCCCCCAATGTCTAATAATAGTCTCCTTATCTCACGTAGAAAGGAAGTTTTTATACATTCGATATATCGAGACAGTTACTCGGAAATTGCTACGAAATCCATATTGTTTCCGGTAAGGTATCTGATTCCAGCTCCGATCAACTGACTCAATGAATCTGCAGACATCCGCGGTGTCTACTTCGTCGAATCAGGCGCACAGCAGAGTCCGAAATTATACCGATGGTTAATCTCGATTTCTTACTGAGGTATAATTGCATTGTGGCATAATTTGCATGGCGTGATATCAGAGAAGGATAGAAAAGTATTGTTACGACGGTTCGCTGAATAAATTCCTCTCATTGGAGAGGTAGAGAGATTAGTAGGACAACCCCGAATTGATAATTCCTAACTTGATTAATGAGAAGGAGGGAGAGTGATAGAAACGGGGGTTTAACCGAATGGGGGGAAAGGAGGTTCAATTCCTTTTACAAGGAGCTGAAGAATAAAGCTCAGATATCTCACTCGGAACACCTTTTAGAGGATTACGTGGAACAATTGAATCGGGTGATCCATGATCAAATAAAGATTCAGCTACTTGAAAGCCATCGGGTATCTTCTGACGCAGTGTTTGTTCAATCACCCTTTTCCCAGCAAATGCTATGTATGCTTTGGACTCAGCAATAATTACGTCCCCTAACGTACCAGAACTAGCAGTAACACCACCCGTAGTTGGATAGGTAGGAACCGATATATATAATAATCCCTTCTGAACCTGATGTATTTGTGGGACGGGAGGAATCTTAGCCATCTGCATCAGACTCAACGTCCCTTCTTGCGTACGTGCTCCGCCGGAAGCACAGATAATAACTAGTGGAAGGGATTGATCCGTGGCACATTCGATTGAGCGGGTAATCTTTTCACCTACCACAGAACCCATACTTCCCCCCGTGGATTGAAAGTCCGTAACACCAAGCGCAATAGGTGTCCCGTTTAGACATCCCACCCCTGTCTGAACAGCATCAGTTAAACCCGTTCGTTTCTGGGAGTTGATGATGCGACTTCCATGAGAATCCCCGTCAGAGAAACCTGGAACATCTTATGCAGTCATGTCTTCATCCATGGGAATCCAAGTGTCACGATCGATCGGAAGTTCGATTCTTTCTGTACTAGTCATTGGGGGGTGATAGCCGCACTCCTCACAAATATTTTTATTTTGTTTTGGGAATCTCACGTAAAGCATGTTACCGCAGTTGTCACACCGAGTCCACAACCCCCTGTCGGTATCAATGCTTATGTCTCTATTCCTTCCTCTCTCACTCAAAACGTAACCCTTTGTGGCTTTTTCGAGGAAAGCCCCGATCAATCCACCAAATTCGCGTTTATCTTCGAACCGATTTCTCACAGACATAGGAATTTCCTCATTCATTTCTTCTCCTTCGCTTCGGAGGTAAAAACAGTCGATTCTATTAGATTTCATTTCATCAATGAGATAGACACAGAGATGGAGAAATCATTTCTGAACTATCAGGATCAGCGTCTGTTCGGAATAGGCGTCGAATCGAGACTGACTCCGAATCCGATAACTAATTGGCAATTGACTGATCATCTATTTGATCAATCATATGTTAGAACCCCACAAATAATTATCCAATAACACTTCGTGGAAATAGTTGTGTCGTGTACTGAGAGGCACTGAATCATTTCCTTACTACTCGAGTCTCTGCAGCTCGTATTCCACCTCTCCTATGCAAATTGGGGGGGATTCGAACCCCCGTCCCCATGGATCGGAACCATGTGCTCTCATCCGCTGAGCTACCAACTCCGATCCGTGGCATATCGGGAGTATGGAGGGGAATGTTCCTTCTCCCTATACTCCCTGTTCGCCCCACGAATCCTACCGAATGAATGAGATTCCCGAATAGTTACGGAAATTACAATGTATCAATTGTGTCGAATTCAAATTTGATCTGTTTCCATACCTCGCAAGCAGCAGCCAATTCGGGACTCCACTTACTAGCTTCGCGGATAATCTCGTTACCTTCACGAGCAAGATCACGTCCCTCATTACGAGCTTGTACACAAGCCTCCAATGCAACTCGATTAGCTACGGCGCCTGGTGCGTTTCCCCAGGGGTGTCCCAAGGTTCCTCCGCCGAACTGTGAGACAGAATCATCTCCGAAGATTTCAGTTAGAGCGGGCATATGCCAGACATGGATACCTCCCGAGGCTACGGGAAATACACCTGGCATGGATACCCAATCCTGAGTGAAATATATACCACGGCTTCGGTCTTTCTCGATATAATCGTCGCGTAGCAAATCGACGAAACCCAGTGTGACTTCTCGTTCTCCCTCCAGTTTACCCACTACGGTCCCGGCGTGGATATGATCCCCGCCGGACATACGCAATGCTTTGGCTAGGACACGAAAATGGATACCGTGATTTCTCTGTCTATCGATAACAGCATGCATCGCGCGGTGGATATGAAGCAGTAGCCCATTATCTCGACAATAAAAGGCCAAGCTAGTATTTGCAGTGAAGCCTCCCGTCAAATAATCATGCATGACGATGGGTGCTCCCGATTCTCTAGCAAAGACTGCTCTTTTCATCATTTCCTCACACGTACCCGCAGTGGCATTTAGATAATGTCCTTTTATTTCGCCCGTTTCGGCCTGAGCCTTGAAAAGAGCTTCTGCCACAAACAGGAACCGGTCCCTCCAACGCATGAATGGTTGAGAATTTACGTTCTCATCATCCTTCGTAAAATCAAGTCCGCCACGGAGACATTCGTAAACAGCCCTGCCATAGTTTTTAGCAGATAAGCCCAATTTTGGCTTGATTGTACATCCCAGCAAGGGACGACCATATTTGTTCAGTTTATCCCTTTCGACTTGGATACCGTGAGGCGGCCCAATGAAAGTCTTGGAATAAGCAGGAGGAATTCTCAGATCCTCCAAACGTAGAGCTCGTGGGGCTTTAAATCCAAATACGTTACCTACAATGGAAGTGAACATATTGGTGACGGAACCCTCTTCAAATAGATCCAAAGGATAAGCTACATATGCGATATATTGATTCTCTTCCCCAGCAACGGGTTCGATGTCGTAGCATCGACCCTTGTAACGATCGAGACTAGTCAGTCCATCCGTCCACACAGTGGTCCACGTACCTGTGGAAGATTCTGCAGCTACTGCAGCTCCAGCTTCCTCAGGCGGTACCCCGGGTTGCGGAGTCATCCGGAAGGCTGCCAAGATGTCAGTATCTTTGGTCTCATAATCGGGAGTATAGTAAGTTAGTCGATAATCTTTAACACCAGCTTTGAACCCAATACCTGTTTTAGTCTCTGTTTGTGGTGACATGAGTCCCTCCTTACAATTCAATTAGTAAATCCTGCAAGGATGAGATCTGCTCGACATAGATGGAAGAATTCAACGTGAAGCGTGGAATAGGTCCTGATAGATTCGACTCGAGACGTTTGTCGAAACTCTACCTCAAGCATGGGACATTAGTATTTTATAATACGTCCCACATGTAATGCAACTGACTCTGGTTGTTTCGCACGGAAATTGCTTGAAGAATTAGATCGTAATACATCTCGATACATTGACTCGGGAATCTTTTCGTGGTTAGACTGGTCAGTAGAAGCAAAAAAGGGGATTGAATTCGATATCTGGTTCGCTTTGCGAATAGACGGGGGAAAAAAGGGGATTCGACGAATGAGATGTAGCAATCACATCTAACTAGATGGACCAACTCGTGGGTATCGCGCTCTTTTGCCTCCGACCCATATGTGGAGAGGAGGAAATCAAATCCTACAGTACCTGTCACCCATCTGGATGGATCGGAATCGACTTCCGAGGAAGCAAATGATATGTTTGAAAAAGGGGGAGAAGGGTGTGGAACTAGTAACTCCCCACCATCAACCAATTAGCAATGAAATGCCAGATGGTTCTGCCAATTCGACAATCAAATGAAGATAATACACCAAAACAGTTACGAAAACCAGTTCTTCTGCTTTTGGAATTTCTAAATCAGTGGAGAGAAATGTGGGATATATTACCCAGATCATTGGACCAGTATCGGATGTGTCTTTCCCTCCAGGTAAAATGCCCAATATCTACAACTCTTCGATGGTTAAGGGGAAAAACCCGGCGGGTCAAGAGATTAATGTTACTCGTGAGGTGCAACAATTACCGGGTAATAATGAAGTCAGAGCCGTAGCTATGAGTGCTACAGATGGTCTGATGAGAGGTATGGGCGTCGTCGATACAGGAGCTCCTCTCAGTGTTCCTGTTGGTGAAATTACTCCTGGTTGAATCTCTAATGTCCCTGGTGAACCCGTCGATGACTTGGGTCCCGTAGATATTGGTACGACGTCCCCCATTCATAGATCCGCTCCGGCATTTACGCAGTTGGATACTAAATTATCTATATTTGAGACGGGGATTAAAGTCGCGGATCTTTTGGCTCCCTATCGTCGAGGAGGAAAGATTGGATCATTTGGAGGAGCTGGAGTGGGAAAAACGGTTCCTATCACGGAATCAATTAACAACATCGCCAAGGCTCACGGAGGTGTATCTGTATTTGGTGGGGTGGGGGAACGCACCCGTGAGGGTAATGATCTTTACATGGAAACGAAGGAATCGAAAGTTATTAATGAACAAGATATATCAGAATCGAAGGTGGCTCCAGTTCATGGTCAGATGAATGAACCACCAGGAGCTCGTATGAGAGTTGGTTCAACTGCTCTGACAATGGCTGAATATTTCCGAGATGTGAACAAGCAAGATGTCCTTTTATCTATCGACAACATATTTCGTTTTGTCCAAGCAGGATCAGAAGTTTCTGCTTTATTGGGTAGAATGCCTTCCGCCGTGGGTCATCAACCAACTCTTAGTACAGAAACGGGATCCCCACAAGAGAGAATTACTTCTACCAAGGAAGGATCGATAACTTCTATTCAAGCTGTTTATGTACCTGCAGATGATTCGACTGACCCAGCTCCTGCTACAACATTTGCACACCCAGATGCTACCACTGTGCTTTCGAGAGGACTAGCAGCTAAAGGTATTTATCCGGCTGTAGATCCCTTGGATTCGACTTCAACCATGTTACAACCCTGGATTGTGGGTGAAGAGCATTACGAAACCGCACAAGGGGTTAAACAGACTTTACAGCGTTATAAGGAATTGCAAGATATTATAGCTATTCCCGGACTGGATGAATCGTCAGAAGAGGACCGTCTAACGGTAGCTCGGGCTCGGAAGATAGAACGTTTCTTATCACAACCCTTCCTCGTAGCAGAAGTATTTACTGGTTCGCCAGGGAAATATGTTAGTTTAACAGAAACCACTAAGGGATTTCAAATGATTCTTCCTGGAGAATTGGATAATCTCCCTGAACAAGCTTTTCATCTGGTTGGCAACATCGATGAAGCCACCACGAAGGCTGCAACCTTACAAGTGGAGGGTCAATGAAAGGGATGGTACTGAATCTTCGTGTAATGGCTCCTAATCGAACTGTTTGGAATTCTGAGGTTCGAGAAATCGTCCCATCTACGAGTAGTGGCCAGATTGGTGTATTGCCCAATCACGCTCCACTTCTTACAGCTTTGGATATGGGAGTCCCGAAGGTACGTCACGATGGACAGTGGTCCGCAATGGCGTTGATGGGTGGTTTCGCCATGGTAGACAGTAATCAGGTAACAACATCAGTCAACGAAGCAGAACGAGCTACCGAAATTGATCCTGAGGAGGCTCGGGAAGCTCTTCAGACAGCTCAAGCTGACGCAGCTCAAGCCGAAGGCAGAAGGAAAGCTATTGAAGCTAATCTAGCATTTAAAAGAGCTAAGGCGAGATTAGAGGCTTCAAATACTACTCAATCATTCCCACTTTTAGTTGCGCCTGTGAGAAACGACGGGAAAAGCATGATGGGACACACAATGATTTGTTAGTCCCGTAATACTTCGTATCCATCCCAAATATTTGTAGAACTTATTAGGTATCATTTCAAGTATTGTGGTACCTAATGAGTTTTACCTACTATTGGATTCGAACCAATGACTCTCGCCGTATGAAAGCGACACTCCAACCACTGAGTTAAGTAGGCTTCTATTGCTTGTAGTACTCTATTATACCGACCCAGGGAGAGAATTTCAAACAATTAGAACATCAATAAATATTTGATTTTAACGGCAAAAGATGAGTCTCGCCTCCTTCTCGGTTGGTTACCAGCTTGACAGGGATCATCCGATGCATTATACTAATGTAGCCACAGGGCTATAGCTCAACGGTAGAGCACCTCGTTTACACGTGCGCCGATGCTTCTCGGGAAGGGTTCGTCGCTATTCAACCGATCTACGCGGAATATACCGCGTAAGTTACTTATGTCTTACCCTATTGGGAGATGTGGAAGAACAGTAGCATGACGAAGAATCGATCGGAAAAAGGATCGATTTCGGTGGGTTGATATGGTCAGTAGATGATACGTCTAATGCTAAGGGTGGTGGGGGCAATGCGAGGACCTCAACAAGATCTCTTCTTCGTCCTACGAACCTTGAGGTGTATGAGGGTATCGTATCTCCTTCCTAGGCGATCGAGACACTTAGAATTAAGTGGATTTGTGTCTACGGGATGCAAACCTGTGTCAACACTAAGAATCTTCTCGAGAGACTTCGGGATTGCTTCGGAGGGAACGAGTTCTTCGAGCACACGGAACCATTTCTTTGTTATTTATAATGAAGCAAAGGATGGTGCATCAACAATGGCTTCTTCCTCCCATCCGGTGGAAGACTAGTTGATGAGGGAGCCCAATGCCACGAAAGAAGCATGTTGGGTTCGTGAAGCAGTTCAAGAATTTATATATTCCGATCTGCATTACCGAGAATGTTTACGGTTCGAATCCGTATAGCCCTAATCTTTAATGATAAGCCGGTCTCGCCCATCGCAGCGGAACTAATTGAGAATTACCCAGATTCAACGCGACTCGCATGAACTATATAGATCGTAGGGTCACTACTTCCGTTTCGATCAGGGGATAGGGATGAAGATCAGGAAGGAGAAGGAATTATTCATTAATAAGTTCCTCAATGATGGTCAATCGGAGAAAATTCAGATAAGAATCTAAATTGACGGATTGCTTTCCATAATAGATAATCCGTATAAATCAATCTTATGCATCGATTCGGTAGGGAGGTACATACCATACCCCACTACCTACTTAGTAGAATATAGTCCCCATCCGGTTCTTCCGGCAATTTGACTCATCTCACGGATTCCAGCCAAGAGCTCATTTCCGGATGGGGAGTCCCGTTTCTAATAATCTTCTCGCAAGTCCATTTGGTATCCAGCATCTTCCGAGGACTGGATCGGAGGGACGATTGGCTCATCACTGGGGGGGTGTACATCCCGATTCCATTCTGGGATGAGATGTCCGTGAGCCACGTCTGGCATCTCATCCCCGATCGAACGATCGAGGAGTCAGCAACCCCCCCCCCCTTCACTTATCATAAAGATGTTACACCCACACGGTGGGGTGAGAAGATAAATACCGAAGCAGGAGGAGTATGTAAATGTTTTTGCTTCCTAAACACGATTCCTTCCGGATCCTCCTACTAGTATCCATCCTTATTCCCTATACAGCCTTTTCGGTTTCCAGATCCGTCGCACCCATCCGCGAGGGGCCTGAAAAACTAACAAGCTATGAATCAGGTATGGAACCAAAGGGAGGGGCTTGGATCCAATTCCAGATCCGTTATTATATGTTTGCCCCGGTATTCGTTATTCCCGACGTCGAGACGGTCTCTCCCTATCCCCGGGCTATGAGTTTCAGGGAATTGGGTCTATTTGCTTTTACTGAAGTGTCTATCCCCATATCCATATTAATTGTCGGTTCGATTTATGCATGGTGAAAAGGAGCATTGGAATGGTCCTAATTTCTAACTATTCGGGTAAGAGGAACGGAGTCGACTCCCGTGGGGGGAATCCACTAATTAACTCCGTGGAGTCCTTCTCCCCCGATCAAGACACATCAAACTCGATTATTTTGACTAACTTGAATGATCTCTCCAATTGGTCTCGACTTTCCAGTTTGTGGCCACTCCTTTACGGTACTAGCTGCTGCTCCATTGAATTCGCCTCATTAATTGGTTCACGCTTCGACTTCGACCGGTACGGTCTAGTACCAAGATCCAGCCCCAGACAAGCTGATCCCATAATAACGGCGGGTACTATCACCATGAAGATGGCTCCGTCTCTAGTGAGACTCTATGAACAAATGCCCGAACCAAAGTATGTAATTGCTATGGGGGCATGTACCATTACGGGAGGCATGTTTAGTACGGATTCTTACAGCACCGTTCGCGGAGTGGATAAATTGATTCCTGTGGACATTTATTTGCCGGGTCGTCCGCCCAAGCCCGAAGCTATTATTGATGCTGTGACAAAACCCCGCAAAAGAATTGCTCAGGAAAACTATAGGGATCGAACTTCTTGTCGAACCCGGAAGAGATATTTTAGTCTGAATCACCGACTTTTTTTCGTACCCAATACCTATACCGGTGAATACAATCAACGAATCGCAAATCAGTCTTCGAAATCCCTATCAAATATCCTCTCGAAGGGATTGAGTGGATTCGAAAGTATGCATGAAGAATCCGTATCAGAGGCGGGCGGGTGAAGATATTCCACAGAGATATAGAACGTTAGCTAATATGAGTATTATCAATAACAACGGCGATTCCAACATCGAGATGCGGGGTCGATTACCCGCTTGGTCGACTAGACATAGTTTAGCCCACAGACCTTTAGGTTCTGATTACCGGGGTGTCGAGATCCCACAGGTCAAAGCAGGGGATTGGCCTTCTATAGCTGTTGCTTCATATGCGTGCGGTTTCAATTATCCCCGTTCCCAATGTGCCTATGATGCAGCACCAGGAGGATCCCTAGCTAGTGTGTATCATCTGACGGAGGTGCGAGACGATGCAGATCAACCTGAAGAAGTATGTACAAAAGTCTTCGTTCCGAGAAAAGACCCCAGGATTCCATCCGTTTGTTGGGTTTGGAAAAGTTCCAATTTCCAGGAACGGGAATCCTATGATATGTTAGGAATCACTTATGAGAGTCATCCGCACCTACAACGTATCTTAATGCCTGGGAGCCGGCTGGGATGGCCTTTACGTAAGGATTATGTCGTACCCGACTTTTATGAGCTACAGGATGCTTATCGAATTGGGACGGAGGCAAAATTGAAAGCCATCCTCCCACTAGCCAATTCTGTATCATTCTATTTAATCTTGTGCGGCAGGTGAGGCTGGTCTACCTTATTTGAGACACTTGTTTCTCGTACGATCAATCGCATCCACGTATCTGCATCGAAATCCGCACCTACATATGCACGTTCAAGCGTATGTAGGTGTGGGTATAGATACATACCCCGACCAGTAGACCAATAAGCAATCCATATTTTTTTTTGGATTCTCCTATTTCCAAGTGCGGTTTTCGCCCGCAGCCATCAGATCAAATTATTTCCCATCGGTATGCCAGGAACCAGACTTGAACTGGTGACACGAGGATTTTCAGTCCTCTGCTCTACCTACTGAGCTATCCCGGCCAGTGATTCCGCGATAATCCCAAACAAATATCCCAGCGTGGATTGATTCTTTCCCTTACCTATCCGTCCAATCGAAGTAACTATCCTCACGAATCCATTTTTTTTTTTATACCTTGCAGGCGAACCATTCAGACAATCCATTGGATTTGCCGAATGGTTCAGTCGCAAACCACTCAAAAATATTCTCGAGCTGGGGACGAGACATCAATCCGATTCGATTGAGCTATGAATCGGGAGCATGGATCCCCTCTCGTTTAGGTGGAGGAAATCAATACGTATTCGGGAGATGTATCTCGATACCCTTCGTCCGCTTGATGGGTCGAAGAATCCCATCCACCAGAATAGACGGGGAGGGATTTCTCTGTTTCATGGGGTAGATGCTTCCCACAACTCCTACGCAATTTGGATAATATGTTTCATCCCGTTCTACTGGGGATGTAGGGACTCGAACCCTCACGGTCCTACAAAGACCAACGGATTTTCTTTCTACCACAATTTGCATTGCTGTTTCCATCAACGGCGTAGAGTTGGACTCCATCTCTATCCGCGAAGGTCTGTTACTAATGGTTATTCATCGAACCATATTCATCCGAATACGGAGTATACATACACAAAGAGGAAATCAGGAGAAGATGGGATTCGGGGATAATCGAGTAGATCCCACCAATACCCGAGATTCTCGAGATTTTGATACAATCCTCGGTGCGGATGTTGAGTATGCACTGGGAGAGGATCCTCGCCGCTTATAGGATCATTCTAGATTGAATCATCCATGGAAAGAGAACATCTATCCGCTTAATGAATAATAGAAATTAATAGATCGTTCGTCGGAATAGCTTCCGTCGAGTCTCTGCACCTATCTCATCATCCGAATCCTGCTTCTGAAATGAGATTTGGCTCAGGATCGCCTACTAAATAATCCTAGGTTTCCCTGAATTTGAAAGCTATCACTCGGTGTGTTTCCATACCTAGGCTCAATCCAATCGAGTCCGCAGCGTCTACCATTCCGCCATACCCCCCCCCCCCTTGAGTCCCAAACCGAAGCAATGGATCTGCAATTGCATCAAATCCTTTTGCATGCCATCCGAGTTTGCATGTTCCATGCCATTTGTTCCAGAGATATTTCACGAGTCTCTTGATTCCGGTCAAGCGGAAATTATATACCCCGTCCCGATTCCCGAATTCTCAACCTCTTCCCTTTTCTGTTTCTATTCCCAATTTCCTCCAGAAAGGGACTCCACCGATCCCAGAGAATATATATCTGCGAGACCATACCCTGCTTCTCCGTATTCGCGTACCCATAAGAATTATACACGGGTGGGGTAATTAAATCAATACGATACGGTAGGAGATGGAATTATCGACTCATCTAACCCATCTCTGTGGTTGAATAACCCTTGCGGCTGACTGCGCCGTGGGCGCAACCACCATTGTCGCTTTAGGAGGGTTCTATTCCATCCCATGGGGTTCAAAAGAACCAGGAAAGCTTGGTTTGGATTCGGAAGTACCACATTCACAAGGCAGAGGTTATCGGTTCGATTCCGGCAGAATATTGCCCAGTATCAGTCGATGCACCAATACCGTGTCTCCCTTCGGCTTTGTCCCCCGCGTCGAAGCCTCCATTTCCAATAGAGTCGATGGGAATTCGAGTATTTGTTCGTCTACATTCATATGTTATGATTATTACAAATACCAAATGTTCAACAAAATTGGGTGACACTTATAAATAGTACCAGTACTTCGATTACGGAGAGGTCCATTCCGGGTCTTACCATGCTTACAAAGAAGGAGTTTTTATGTCTCGTTATCGAGGACCCCGTCTGAAAATAATACGTCGTCTCAAGGATCTACCCGGGCTTACAAATAAAACATCAAATCCGAGAGAAGCACGAATTGCTATTGATTAATCTGCTTCGAGAAAGGTATCTCAATTTTGCGTGCGTCTGGAAGCCAAACAGAGATTACGTTTCAATTATGGATCAACGGAACGACAATTGCCTAGATACGTTCGTATTGCTAGAAGAGCCAAGGGTTCAACAGGTCAAGTACCATTACAGCTACTCGAAATGCGTCCAGATAATATTGTTTCTCGTCCAGGTATGGCTCCTACTATTCCTGCAGCTAGGCAATTAGTTAATCATAGACACATTCTAGTGAACGATCGTATAGTCGATATACCGAGTTACCGTCGCAAACCAAAAGATACTATTATTGTGAGAAATCGACCGGGTTCTCGCAATGGACCAAATAGAGAGATGGAATTTTCTCGGGGAGACAAAATACCTGATCATTCAACTTTTTCCTCGTCGGGAGACAGTAGACCCACAGGATTAGTGAATGGAATCGCAAATCGGGAGTCCACTGGGTTGGATATAAATGAATTGCTCGTCGTTGAGTATTACTCCCGCAAAGCCTAACCCCAAGTAATTATCTAATAGTCTGGGATTCCTCATTCTGAAATTCGGATACCCCCCCCCCCGGGGGGGGGGATTCTTGGAATTATTATTTGAAATCGGGAGTACTAACTGGAAGCATTCAAAGGATTAGCAATTCTTTGGGGTGCCGGAACAGAGTCAATGACGGAATGCAAAGGGGAAAGGGGGGGATTCGAACCCCCGGTAAACAAGAGTCTACATAGCATTTCCAATGCTACACCTTAAACCACTCAGTCACCTTTCCTGCAACTTTGTACTATTTACACATCTTACCAATCTAAGAAACCGGATAGCAACTCAATCCTCGATGATAGACGGGAAAAAGTGATTCCTGGAAGTGAGTGCAAGCCTCATCAGTTATTAAGAAATGAGATTAATTCCCGGAATTGAGGTAGGGGAGGTGACCCCATCCCTGGGATAGATTTTTAGTTGTTCCGAGTCGATTTCATAATGAGAGATTTTCAATTAGGTGATGCAGATCCCATCAAAAGCAATCACTCCATTAGTAATTATTCATGGATGCTGCGAGACTATATACCCCCATTCACACACGACTCTCATTCGGTGCGGAATTAGTTACTCCACCCTCCCAGTCGATTGAGGGGGAGGGACATAGATACCAGACGGATGCACCTCTTCCCCTTGTATTGCAAAAGAGATCTGTTCTTCCGGCATCCTGATTAACTCAATAATAAGTGGAACGAAGAGGAATTCCAATTACGCCTAGATCCCAGAGAAATGACAATTCTATTGATAGAACTCCCACGATTCTGGCGGATATCTTGTTACAAATCATACCGACTACTGATAGGGAGAAGAGAGCTTTTACTTATTATAGAGATGGTGCGATTTGGGGAGGGAAAATCGATTAACCTTAATTCCTAATTAATTGGGGGATTCAAATTCCGATAGACCCGCGTTTGGTGAAGGTATGTTTCGAACGGGAAACAAGTCCTTCTGTCGTGTATCCTCGATTGATGCAGCCTCAAATGCTCCAGTTTCGATCTCCGGCGAATCGTAGTAGTAAGCAAAAGGTGAAACCTACGGACCGACCTATTTGTAGGACTCCGTGGGTAGGCATAGGGGAGAGGCACTACGTGGAGGAATCGACAACGCAAAAGCTTCGTTACGGTTGGGTTCAGCCGCGCGTCGTGTTTCTATGACGAATACCAATAATGATTGGGACAACGAACATCCATCCCGTTCGTATTTTGGATACCCCTAGAATCATCGGAGATTGTCGAAGTAGCTGATCCCCATGAAACTCGAAGCGTTGGGAACAGAGAAATTGTCATTAGTCTCTTGGTGTCGACGTGTCGGAGTGGCACAACCATGTTAACAAGAGATTTTTGGCAGAAGGGATGGCTAGTCCAGTAGTTTCACAGACACTAGCCCCCGTTCATCCATAGGTTTAGAGTAGGAATTGCTAGACTATTCCAAATACTAGTCTCTCTCCATGCATCATGCAGGAGGAGCCGTATGAGGTGAGAATCTCAAGTACGGTTTTGAAGCGGAGCTCATTCACGCTGAGTGAGCGACCCTGACGAATGTCGGCCCAATCCGAAGGAGAATATGCAGAAGCTTCATAAAATTACTACAAAGCTATGCGTTTGGAGATTGATCCTCATGATCGGAGTTACATACCCCATAATATAGGTTTGATTCATACTAGCAATGGAGAACATGCAAAGGCTTTGGAATACTATTTTCAAGCATTGGAACGGAATCCTTTTCCACCACAGGCTCTTAATAATATGGCTGTGATCCGTCATTACGTGCGATTACCCATACTATAGGATCCCTTGATTCGAAACCACTCGATGTAGGAGGCTTTCCACAAGCATACTCCCATAAGGAGTTCTCCTGAGCTGTGGAATTTGGTGTCCCCCGTAGTAACTCAGGTCCGGGGGAAGAACGGAAGCCTGTGAATCCCATGGATAATCGGGTGAATTGAGGGAGAAAGCACCGCAAAGATTCGTCATCGAAAATCTGGGTCGATACGATGAGATTTGCTCACTCGGGGGGTTCTACAATCGATTCCTGTAATAGAATCGATTTGGAAAGGAATATCGAGCTATGGTGTAGTATCAAATCCCAAAGGAAACATTTCAGCGGATCTATTTTTAGAAGTAGGGGAATTAGTTCCGGGGGAGATTATTACCCTCCTCCACGAATTAGGAGTATGGAAAAGATTCTATCTCGCATCGATAGGATTGGAAACCATTCCCAGTAACTACTCTTGATTCTTCTCTAGACTAACGGGGGAGGGGGCCA
>NW_028239502.1:0-40233 GCF_047967505.1 Dipteris shenzhenensis | reverse complement strand
TAGTGGTTTCGAATCAAGGGATCCTATAGTATGGGTAATCGCACGTAATGACGGATCACAGCCATATTATTAAGAGCCTGTGGTGGAAAAGGATTCCGTTCCAATGCTTGAAAATAGTATTCCAAAGCCTTTGCATGTTCTCCATTGCTAGTATGAATCAAACCTATATTATGGGGTATGTAACTCCGATCATGAGGATCAATCTCCAAACGCATAGCTTTGTAGTAATTTTATGAAGCTTCTGCATATTCTCCTTCGGATTGGGCCGACATTCGTCAGGGTCGCTCACTCAGCGTGAATGAGCTCCGCTTCAAAACCGTACTTGAGATTCTCACCTCATACGGCTCCTCCTGCATGATGCATGGAGAGAGACTAGTATTTGGAATAGTCTAGCAATTCCTACTCTAAACCTATGGATGAACGGGGGCTAGTGTCTGTGAAACTACTGGACTAGCCATCCCTTCTGCCAAAATCTCTTGTTAACATGGTTGTGCCACTCCGACACGTCGACACCAAGAGACTAATGACAATTTCTCTGTTCCCAACGCTTCGAGTTTCATGGGGATCAGCTACTTCGACAATCTCCGATGATTCTAGGGGTATCCAAAATACGAACGGGATGGATGTTCGTTGTCCCAATCATTATTGGTATTCGTCATAGAAACACGACGCGCGGCTGAACCCAACCGTAACGAAGCTTTTGCGTTGTCGATTCCTCCACGTAGTGCCTCTCCCCTATGCCTACCCACGGAGTCCTACAAATAGGTCGGTCCGTAGGTTTCACCTTTTGCTTACTACTACGATTCGCCGGAGATCGAAACTGGAGCATTTGAGGCTGCATCAATCGAGGATACACGACAGAAGGACTTGTTTCCCGTTCGAAACATACCTTCACCAAACGCGGGTCTATCGGAATTTGAATCCCCCAATTAATTAGGAATTAAGGTTAATCGATTTTCCCTCCCCAAATCGCACCATCTCTATAATAAGTAAAAGCTCTCTTCTCCCTATCAGTAGTCGGTATGATTTGTAACAAGATATCCGCCAGAATCGTGGAGTTCTATCAATAGAATTGTCATTTCTCTGGGATCTAGGCGTAATGGAATTCCTCTTCGTTCCACTTATTATTGAGTTAATCAGGATGCCGGAAGAACAGATCTCTTTGCAATACAAGGGGAAGAGGTGCATCCGTCTGGTATCTATGTCCCTCCCCCTCAATCGACTGGGAGGGTGGAGTAACTAATTCCGCACCGAATGAGAGTCGTGTGTGAATGGGGGTATATAGTCTCGCAGCATCCATGAATAATTACTAATGGAGTGATTGCTTTTGATGGGATCTGCATCACCTAATTGAAAATCTCTCATTATGAAATCGACTCGGAACAACTAAAAATCTATCCCAGGGATGGGGTCACCTCCCCTACCTCAATTCCGGGAATTAATCTCATTTCTTAATAACTGATGAGGCTTGCACTCACTTCCAGGAATCACTTTTTCCCGTCTATCATCGAGGATTGAGTTGCTATCCGGTTTCTTAGATTGGTAAGATGTGTAAATAGTACAAAGTTGCAGGAAAGGTGACTGAGTGGTTTAAGGTGTAGCATTGGAAATGCTATGTAGACTCTTGTTTACCGGGGGTTCGAATCCCCCCCTTTCCCCTTGCATTCCGTCATTGACTCTGTTCCGGCACCCCAAAGAATTGCTAATCCTTTGAATGCTTCCAGTTAGTACTCCCGATTTCAAATAATAATTCCAAGAATCCCCCCCCCCGGGGGGGGGGGTATCCGAATTTCAGAATGAGGAATCCCAGACTATTAGATAATTACTTGGGGTTAGGCTTTGCGGGAGTAATACTCAACGACGAGCAATTCATTTATATCCAACCCAGTGGACTCCCGATTTGCGATTCCATTCACTAATCCTGTGGGTCTACTGTCTCCCGACGAGGAAAAAGTTGAATGATCAGGTATTTTGTCTCCCCGAGAAAATTCCATCTCTCTATTTGGTCCATTGCGAGAACCCGGTCGATTTCTCACAATAATAGTATCTTTTGGTTTGCGACGGTAACTCGGTATATCGACTATACGATCGTTCACTAGAATGTGTCTATGATTAACTAATTGCCTAGCTGCAGGAATAGTAGGAGCCATACCTGGACGAGAAACAATATTATCTGGACGCATTTCGAGTAGCTGTAATGGTACTTGACCTGTTGAACCCTTGGCTCTTCTAGCAATACGAACGTATCTAGGCAATTGTCGTTCCGTTGATCCATAATTGAAACGTAATCTCTGTTTGGCTTCCAGACGCACGCAAAATTGAGATACCTTTCTCGAAGCAGATTAATCAATAGCAATTCGTGCTTCTCTCGGATTTGATGTTTTATTTGTAAGCCCGGGTAGATCCTTGAGACGACGTATTATTTTCAGACGGGGTCCTCGATAACGAGACATAAAAACTCCTTCTTTGTAAGCATGGTAAGACCCGGAATGGACCTCTCCGTAATCGAAGTACTGGTACTATTTATAAGTGTCACCCAATTTTGTTGAACATTTGGTATTTGTAATAATCATAACATATGAATGTAGACGAACAAATACTCGAATTCCCATCGACTCTATTGGAAATGGAGGCTTCGACGCGGGGGACAAAGCCGAAGGGAGACACGGTATTGGTGCATCGACTGATACTGGGCAATATTCTGCCGGAATCGAACCGATAACCTCTGCCTTGTGAATGTGGTACTTCCGAATCCAAACCAAGCTTTCCTGGTTCTTTTGAACCCCATGGGATGGAATAGAACCCTCCTAAAGCGACAATGGTGGTTGCGCCCACGGCGCAGTCAGCCGCAAGGGTTATTCAACCACAGAGATGGGTTAGATGAGTCGATAATTCCATCTCCTACCGTATCGTATTGATTTAATTACCCCACCCGTGTATAATTCTTATGGGTACGCGAATACGGAGAAGCAGGGTATGGTCTCGCAGATATATATTCTCTGGGATCGGTGGAGTCCCTTTCTGGAGGAAATTGGGAATAGAAACAGAAAAGGGAAGAGGTTGAGAATTCGGGAATCGGGACGGGGTATATAATTTCCGCTTGACCGGAATCAAGAGACTCGTGAAATATCTCTGGAACAAATGGCATGGAACATGCAAACTCGGATGGCATGCAAAAGGATTTGATGCAATTGCAGATCCATTGCTTCGGTTTGGGACTCAAGGGGGGGGGGGTATGGCGGAATGGTAGACGCTGCGGACTCGATTGGATTGAGCCTAGGTATGGAAACACACCGAGTGATAGCTTTCAAATTCAGGGAAACCTAGGATTATTTAGTAGGCGATCCTGAGCCAAATCTCATTTCAGAAGCAGGATTCGGATGATGAGATAGGTGCAGAGACTCGACGGAAGCTATTCCGACGAACGATCTATTAATTTCTATTATTCATTAAGCGGATAGATGTTCTCTTTCCATGGATGATTCAATCTAGAATGATCCTATAAGCGGCGAGGATCCTCTCCCAGTGCATACTCAACATCCGCACCGAGGATTGTATCAAAATCTCGAGAATCTCGGGTATTGGTGGGATCTACTCGATTATCCCCGAATCCCATCTTCTCCTGATTTCCTCTTTGTGTATGTATACTCCGTATTCGGATGAATATGGTTCGATGAATAACCATTAGTAACAGACCTTCGCGGATAGAGATGGAGTCCAACTCTACGCCGTTGATGGAAACAGCAATGCAAATTGTGGTAGAAAGAAAATCCGTTGGTCTTTGTAGGACCGTGAGGGTTCGAGTCCCTACATCCCCAGTAGAACGGGATGAAACATATTATCCAAATTGCGTAGGAGTTGTGGGAAGCATCTACCCCATGAAACAGAGAAATCCCTCCCCGTCTATTCTGGTGGATGGGATTCTTCGACCCATCAAGCGGACGAAGGGTATCGAGATACATCTCCCGAATACGTATTGATTTCCTCCACCTAAACGAGAGGGGATCCATGCTCCCGATTCATAGCTCAATCGAATCGGATTGATGTCTCGTCCCCAGCTCGAGAATATTTTTGAGTGGTTTGCGACTGAACCATTCGGCAAATCCAATGGATTGTCTGAATGGTTCGCCTGCAAGGTATAAAAAAAAAAATGGATTCGTGAGGATAGTTACTTCGATTGGACGGATAGGTAAGGGAAAGAATCAATCCACGCTGGGATATTTGTTTGGGATTATCGCGGAATCACTGGCCGGGATAGCTCAGTAGGTAGAGCAGAGGACTGAAAATCCTCGTGTCACCAGTTCAAGTCTGGTTCCTGGCATACCGATGGGAAATAATTTGATCTGATGGCTGCGGGCGAAAACCGCACTTGGAAATAGGAGAATCCAAAAAAAAAATATGGATTGCTTATTGGTCTACTGGTCGGGGTATGTATCTATACCCACACCTACATACGCTTGAACGTGCATATGTAGGTGCGGATTTCGATGCAGATACGTGGATGCGATTGATCGTACGAGAAACAAGTGTCTCAAATAAGGTAGACCAGCCTCACCTGCCGCACAAGATTAAATAGAATGATACAGAATTGGCTAGTGGGAGGATGGCTTTCAATTTTGCCTCCGTCCCAATTCGATAAGCATCCTGTAGCTCATAAAAGTCGGGTACGACATAATCCTTACGTAAAGGCCATCCCAGCCGGCTCCCAGGCATTAAGATACGTTGTAGGTGCGGATGACTCTCATAAGTGATTCCTAACATATCATAGGATTCCCGTTCCTGGAAATTGGAACTTTTCCAAACCCAACAAACGGATGGAATCCTGGGGTCTTTTCTCGGAACGAAGACTTTTGTACATACTTCTTCAGGTTGATCTGCATCGTCTCGCACCTCCGTCAGATGATACACACTAGCTAGGGATCCTCCTGGTGCTGCATCATAGGCACATTGGGAACGGGGATAATTGAAACCGCACGCATATGAAGCAACAGCTATAGAAGGCCAATCCCCTGCTTTGACCTGTGGGATCTCGACACCCCGGTAATCAGAACCTAAAGGTCTGTGGGCTAAACTATGTCTAGTCGACCAAGCGGGTAATCGACCCCGCATCTCGATGTTGGAATCGCCGTTGTTATTGATAATACTCATATTAGCTAACGTTCTATATCTCTGTGGAATATCTTCACCCGCCCGCCTCTGATACGGATTCTTCATGCATACTTTCGAATCCACTCAATCCCTTCGAGAGGATATTTGATAGGGATTTCGAAGACTGATTTGCGATTCGTTGATTGTATTCACCGGTATAGGTATTGGGTACGAAAAAAAGTCGGTGATTCAGACTAAAATATCTCTTCCGGGTTCGACAAGAAGTTCGATCCCTATAGTTTTCCTGAGCAATTCTTTTGCGGGGTTTTGTCACAGCATCAATAATAGCTTCGGGCTTGGGCGGACGACCCGGCAAATAAATGTCCACAGGAATCAATTTATCCACTCCGCGAACGGTGCTGTAAGAATCCGTACTAAACATGCCTCCCGTAATGGTACATGCCCCCATAGCAATTACATACTTTGGTTCGGGCATTTGTTCATAGAGTCTCACTAGAGACGGAGCCATCTTCATGGTGATAGTACCCGCCGTTATTATGGGATCAGCTTGTCTGGGGCTGGATCTTGGTACTAGACCGTACCGGTCGAAGTCGAAGCGTGAACCAATTAATGAGGCGAATTCAATGGAGCAGCAGCTAGTACCGTAAAGGAGTGGCCACAAACTGGAAAGTCGAGACCAATTGGAGAGATCATTCAAGTTAGTCAAAATAATCGAGTTTGATGTGTCTTGATCGGGGGAGAAGGACTCCACGGAGTTAATTAGTGGATTCCCCCCACGGGAGTCGACTCCGTTCCTCTTACCCGAATAGTTAGAAATTAGGACCATTCCAATGCTCCTTTTCACCATGCATAAATCGAACCGACAATTAATATGGATATGGGGATAGACACTTCAGTAAAAGCAAATAGACCCAATTCCCTGAAACTCATAGCCCGGGGATAGGGAGAGACCGTCTCGACGTCGGGAATAACGAATACCGGGGCAAACATATAATAACGGATCTGGAATTGGATCCAAGCCCCTCCCTTTGGTTCCATACCTGATTCATAGCTTGTTAGTTTTTCAGGCCCCTCGCGGATGGGTGCGACGGATCTGGAAACCGAAAAGGCTGTATAGGGAATAAGGATGGATACTAGTAGGAGGATCCGGAAGGAATCGTGTTTAGGAAGCAAAAACATTTACATACTCCTCCTGCTTCGGTATTTATCTTCTCACCCCACCGTGTGGGTGTAACATCTTTATGATAAGTGAAGGGGGGGGGGGTTGCTGACTCCTCGATCGTTCGATCGGGGATGAGATGCCAGACGTGGCTCACGGACATCTCATCCCAGAATGGAATCGGGATGTACACCCCCCCAGTGATGAGCCAATCGTCCCTCCGATCCAGTCCTCGGAAGATGCTGGATACCAAATGGACTTGCGAGAAGATTATTAGAAACGGGACTCCCCATCCGGAAATGAGCTCTTGGCTGGAATCCGTGAGATGAGTCAAATTGCCGGAAGAACCGGATGGGGACTATATTCTACTAAGTAGGTAGTGGGGTATGGTATGTACCTCCCTACCGAATCGATGCATAAGATTGATTTATACGGATTATCTATTATGGAAAGCAATCCGTCAATTTAGATTCTTATCTGAATTTTCTCCGATTGACCATCATTGAGGAACTTATTAATGAATAATTCCTTCTCCTTCCTGATCTTCATCCCTATCCCCTGATCGAAACGGAAGTAGTGACCCTACGATCTATATAGTTCATGCGAGTCGCGTTGAATCTGGGTAATTCTCAATTAGTTCCGCTGCGATGGGCGAGACCGGCTTATCATTAAAGATTAGGGCTATACGGATTCGAACCGTAAACATTCTCGGTAATGCAGATCGGAATATATAAATTCTTGAACTGCTTCACGAACCCAACATGCTTCTTTCGTGGCATTGGGCTCCCTCATCAACTAGTCTTCCACCGGATGGGAGGAAGAAGCCATTGTTGATGCACCATCCTTTGCTTCATTATAAATAACAAAGAAATGGTTCCGTGTGCTCGAAGAACTCGTTCCCTCCGAAGCAATCCCGAAGTCTCTCGAGAAGATTCTTAGTGTTGACACAGGTTTGCATCCCGTAGACACAAATCCACTTAATTCTAAGTGTCTCGATCGCCTAGGAAGGAGATACGATACCCTCATACACCTCAAGGTTCGTAGGACGAAGAAGAGATCTTGTTGAGGTCCTCGCATTGCCCCCACCACCCTTAGCATTAGACGTATCATCTACTGACCATATCAACCCACCGAAATCGATCCTTTTTCCGATCGATTCTTCGTCATGCTACTGTTCTTCCACATCTCCCAATAGGGTAAGACATAAGTAACTTACGCGGTATATTCCGCGTAGATCGGTTGAATAGCGACGAACCCTTCCCGAGAAGCATCGGCGCACGTGTAAACGAGGTGCTCTACCGTTGAGCTATAGCCCTGTGGCTACATTAGTATAATGCATCGGATGATCCCTGTCAAGCTGGTAACCAACCGAGAAGGAGGCGAGACTCATCTTTTGCCGTTAAAATCAAATATTTATTGATGTTCTAATTGTTTGAAATTCTCTCCCTGGGTCGGTATAATAGAGTACTACAAGCAATAGAAGCCTACTTAACTCAGTGGTTGGAGTGTCGCTTTCATACGGCGAGAGTCATTGGTTCGAATCCAATAGTAGGTAAAACTCATTAGGTACCACAATACTTGAAATGATACCTAATAAGTTCTACAAATATTTGGGATGGATACGAAGTATTACGGGACTAACAAATCATTGTGTGTCCCATCATGCTTTTCCCGTCGTTTCTCACAGGCGCAACTAAAAGTGGGAATGATTGAGTAGTATTTGAAGCCTCTAATCTCGCCTTAGCTCTTTTAAATGCTAGATTAGCTTCAATAGCTTTCCTTCTGCCTTCGGCTTGAGCTGCGTCAGCTTGAGCTGTCTGAAGAGCTTCCCGAGCCTCCTCAGGATCAATTTCGGTAGCTCGTTCTGCTTCGTTGACTGATGTTGTTACCTGATTACTGTCTACCATGGCGAAACCACCCATCAACGCCATTGCGGACCACTGTCCATCGTGACGTACCTTCGGGACTCCCATATCCAAAGCTGTAAGAAGTGGAGCGTGATTGGGCAATACACCAATCTGGCCACTACTCGTAGATGGGACGATTTCTCGAACCTCAGAATTCCAAACAGTTCGATTAGGAGCCATTACACGAAGATTCAGTACCATCCCTTTCATTGACCCTCCACTTGTAAGGTTGCAGCCTTCGTGGTGGCTTCATCGATGTTGCCAACCAGATGAAAAGCTTGTTCAGGGAGATTATCCAATTCTCCAGGAAGAATCATTTGAAATCCCTTAGTGGTTTCTGTTAAACTAACATATTTCCCTGGCGAACCAGTAAATACTTCTGCTACGAGGAAGGGTTGTGATAAGAAACGTTCTATCTTCCGAGCCCGAGCTACCGTTAGACGGTCCTCTTCTGACGATTCATCCAGTCCGGGAATAGCTATAATATCTTGCAATTCCTTATAACGCTGTAAAGTCTGTTTAACCCCTTGTGCGGTTTCGTAATGCTCTTCACCCACAATCCAGGGTTGTAACATGGTTGAAGTCGAATCCAAGGGATCTACAGCCGGATAAATACCTTTAGCTGCTAGTCCTCTCGAAAGCACAGTGGTAGCATCTGGGTGTGCAAATGTTGTAGCAGGAGCTGGGTCAGTCGAATCATCTGCAGGTACATAAACAGCTTGAATAGAAGTTATCGATCCTTCCTTGGTAGAAGTAATTCTCTCTTGTGGGGATCCCGTTTCTGTACTAAGAGTTGGTTGATGACCCACGGCGGAAGGCATTCTACCCAATAAAGCAGAAACTTCTGATCCTGCTTGGACAAAACGAAATATGTTGTCGATAGATAAAAGGACATCTTGCTTGTTCACATCTCGGAAATATTCAGCCATTGTCAGAGCAGTTGAACCAACTCTCATACGAGCTCCTGGTGGTTCATTCATCTGACCATGAACTGGAGCCACCTTCGATTCTGATATATCTTGTTCATTAATAACTTTCGATTCCTTCGTTTCCATGTAAAGATCATTACCCTCACGGGTGCGTTCCCCCACCCCACCAAATACAGATACACCTCCGTGAGCCTTGGCGATGTTGTTAATTGATTCCGTGATAGGAACCGTTTTTCCCACTCCAGCTCCTCCAAATGATCCAATCTTTCCTCCTCGACGATAGGGAGCCAAAAGATCCGCGACTTTAATCCCCGTCTCAAATATAGATAATTTAGTATCCAACTGCGTAAATGCCGGAGCGGATCTATGAATGGGGGACGTCGTACCAATATCTACGGGACCCAAGTCATCGACGGGTTCACCAGGGACATTAGAGATTCAACCAGGAGTAATTTCACCAACAGGAACACTGAGAGGAGCTCCTGTATCGACGACGCCCATACCTCTCATCAGACCATCTGTAGCACTCATAGCTACGGCTCTGACTTCATTATTACCCGGTAATTGTTGCACCTCACGAGTAACATTAATCTCTTGACCCGCCGGGTTTTTCCCCTTAACCATCGAAGAGTTGTAGATATTGGGCATTTTACCTGGAGGGAAAGACACATCCGATACTGGTCCAATGATCTGGGTAATATATCCCACATTTCTCTCCACTGATTTAGAAATTCCAAAAGCAGAAGAACTGGTTTTCGTAACTGTTTTGGTGTATTATCTTCATTTGATTGTCGAATTGGCAGAACCATCTGGCATTTCATTGCTAATTGGTTGATGGTGGGGAGTTACTAGTTCCACACCCTTCTCCCCCTTTTTCAAACATATCATTTGCTTCCTCGGAAGTCGATTCCGATCCATCCAGATGGGTGACAGGTACTGTAGGATTTGATTTCCTCCTCTCCACATATGGGTCGGAGGCAAAAGAGCGCGATACCCACGAGTTGGTCCATCTAGTTAGATGTGATTGCTACATCTCATTCGTCGAATCCCCTTTTTTCCCCCGTCTATTCGCAAAGCGAACCAGATATCGAATTCAATCCCCTTTTTTGCTTCTACTGACCAGTCTAACCACGAAAAGATTCCCGAGTCAATGTATCGAGATGTATTACGATCTAATTCTTCAAGCAATTTCCGTGCGAAACAACCAGAGTCAGTTGCATTACATGTGGGACGTATTATAAAATACTAATGTCCCATGCTTGAGGTAGAGTTTCGACAAACGTCTCGAGTCGAATCTATCAGGACCTATTCCACGCTTCACGTTGAATTCTTCCATCTATGTCGAGCAGATCTCATCCTTGCAGGATTTACTAATTGAATTGTAAGGAGGGACTCATGTCACCACAAACAGAGACTAAAACAGGTATTGGGTTCAAAGCTGGTGTTAAAGATTATCGACTAACTTACTATACTCCCGATTATGAGACCAAAGATACTGACATCTTGGCAGCCTTCCGGATGACTCCGCAACCCGGGGTACCGCCTGAGGAAGCTGGAGCTGCAGTAGCTGCAGAATCTTCCACAGGTACGTGGACCACTGTGTGGACGGATGGACTGACTAGTCTCGATCGTTACAAGGGTCGATGCTACGACATCGAACCCGTTGCTGGGGAAGAGAATCAATATATCGCATATGTAGCTTATCCTTTGGATCTATTTGAAGAGGGTTCCGTCACCAATATGTTCACTTCCATTGTAGGTAACGTATTTGGATTTAAAGCCCCACGAGCTCTACGTTTGGAGGATCTGAGAATTCCTCCTGCTTATTCCAAGACTTTCATTGGGCCGCCTCACGGTATCCAAGTCGAAAGGGATAAACTGAACAAATATGGTCGTCCCTTGCTGGGATGTACAATCAAGCCAAAATTGGGCTTATCTGCTAAAAACTATGGCAGGGCTGTTTACGAATGTCTCCGTGGCGGACTTGATTTTACGAAGGATGATGAGAACGTAAATTCTCAACCATTCATGCGTTGGAGGGACCGGTTCCTGTTTGTGGCAGAAGCTCTTTTCAAGGCTCAGGCCGAAACGGGCGAAATAAAAGGACATTATCTAAATGCCACTGCGGGTACGTGTGAGGAAATGATGAAAAGAGCAGTCTTTGCTAGAGAATCGGGAGCACCCATCGTCATGCATGATTATTTGACGGGAGGCTTCACTGCAAATACTAGCTTGGCCTTTTATTGTCGAGATAATGGGCTACTGCTTCATATCCACCGCGCGATGCATGCTGTTATCGATAGACAGAGAAATCACGGTATCCATTTTCGTGTCCTAGCCAAAGCATTGCGTATGTCCGGCGGGGATCATATCCACGCCGGGACCGTAGTGGGTAAACTGGAGGGAGAACGAGAAGTCACACTGGGTTTCGTCGATTTGCTACGCGACGATTATATCGAGAAAGACCGAAGCCGTGGTATATATTTCACTCAGGATTGGGTATCCATGCCAGGTGTATTTCCCGTAGCCTCGGGAGGTATCCATGTCTGGCATATGCCCGCTCTAACTGAAATCTTCGGAGATGATTCTGTCTCACAGTTCGGCGGAGGAACCTTGGGACACCCCTGGGGAAACGCACCAGGCGCCGTAGCTAATCGAGTTGCATTGGAGGCTTGTGTACAAGCTCGTAATGAGGGACGTGATCTTGCTCGTGAAGGTAACGAGATTATCCGCGAAGCTAGTAAGTGGAGTCCCGAATTGGCTGCTGCTTGCGAGGTATGGAAACAGATCAAATTTGAATTCGACACAATTGATACATTGTAATTTCCGTAACTATTCGGGAATCTCATTCATTCGGTAGGATTCGTGGGGCGAACAGGGAGTATAGGGAGAAGGAACATTCCCCTCCATACTCCCGATATGCCACGGATCGGAGTTGGTAGCTCAGCGGATGAGAGCACATGGTTCCGATCCATGGGGACGGGGGTTCGAATCCCCCCCAATTTGCATAGGAGAGGTGGAATACGAGCTGCAGAGACTCGAGTAGTAAGGAAATGATTCAGTGCCTCTCAGTACACGACACAACTATTTCCACGAAGTGTTATTGGATAATTATTTGTGGGGTTCTAACATATGATTGATCAAATAGATGATCAGTCAATTGCCAATTAGTTATCGGATTCGGAGTCAGTCTCGATTCGACGCCTATTCCGAACAGACGCTGATCCTGATAGTTCAGAAATGATTTCTCCATCTCTGTGTCTATCTCATTGATGAAATGAAATCTAATAGAATCGACTGTTTTTACCTCCGAAGCGAAGGAGAAGAAATGAATGAGGAAATTCCTATGTCTGTGAGAAATCGGTTCGAAGATAAACGCGAATTTGGTGGATTGATCGGGGCTTTCCTCGAAAAAGCCACAAAGGGTTACGTTTTGAGTGAGAGAGGAAGGAATAGAGACATAAGCATTGATACCGACAGGGGGTTGTGGACTCGGTGTGACAACTGCGGTAACATGCTTTACGTGAGATTCCCAAAACAAAATAAAAATATTTGTGAGGAGTGCGGCTATCACCCCCCAATGACTAGTACAGAAAGAATCGAACTTCCGATCGATCGTGACACTTGGATTCCCATGGATGAAGACATGACTGCATAAGATGTTCCAGGTTTCTCTGACGGGGATTCTCATGGAAGTCGCATCATCAACTCCCAGAAACGAACGGGTTTAACTGATGCTGTTCAGACAGGGGTGGGATGTCTAAACGGGACACCTATTGCGCTTGGTGTTACGGACTTTCAATCCACGGGGGGAAGTATGGGTTCTGTGGTAGGTGAAAAGATTACCCGCTCAATCGAATGTGCCACGGATCAATCCCTTCCACTAGTTATTATCTGTGCTTCCGGCGGAGCACGTACGCAAGAAGGGACGTTGAGTCTGATGCAGATGGCTAAGATTCCTCCCGTCCCACAAATACATCAGGTTCAGAAGGGATTATTATATATATCGGTTCCTACCTATCCAACTACGGGTGGTGTTACTGCTAGTTCTGGTACGTTAGGGGACGTAATTATTGCTGAGTCCAAAGCATACATAGCATTTGCTGGGAAAAGGGTGATTGAACAAACACTGCGTCAGAAGATACCCGATGGCTTTCAAGTAGCTGAATCTTTATTTGATCATGGATCACCCGATTCAATTGTTCCACGTAATCCTCTAAAAGGTGTTCCGAGTGAGATATCTGAGCTTTATTCTTCAGCTCCTTGTAAAAGGAATTGAACCTCCTTTCCCCCCATTCGGTTAAACCCCCGTTTCTATCACTCTCCCTCCTTCTCATTAATCAAGTTAGGAATTATCAATTCGGGGTTGTCCTACTAATCTCTCTACCTCTCCAATGAGAGGAATTTATTCAGCGAACCGTCGTAACAATACTTTTCTATCCTTCTCTGATATCACGCCATGCAAATTATGCCACAATGCAATTATACCTCAGTAAGAAATCGAGATTAACCATCGGTATAATTTCGGACTCTGCTGTGCGCCTGATTCGACGAAGTAGACACCGCGGATGTCTGCAGATTCATTGAGTCAGTTGATCGGAGCTGGAATCAGATACCTTACCGGAAACAATATGGATTTCGTAGCAATTTCCGAGTAACTGTCTCGATATATCGAATGTATAAAAACTTCCTTTCTACGTGAGATAAGGAGACTATTATTAGACATTGGGGGATAAAAGATAAAAATAACAATATAATGTCATTATAGATACATCTATCTGTGTCATATCTTTCTTACTTGAGGTGATTCCATTACGACAGCGTCCTATTTACCTTCCATTTCTGTACCCCTAGTAGGTTCGGTCTTTCCGGCAATTACAATGATATCTCTGTTTATTTATATAGAACGGGACGAAATTCTACAATTTCTTGTTCTGTACACTATCTCACGGAAATTGTTCCATAGGATCGATCAATTACGACTACTACTCTTGCTTTTGATTCGGTCGGATATATTCTTTCCACATAGCTTCACCGGCGGTTATTTTATTTGAGCACTTGTTTTAGCACTTGGGAATCTTTAACGTCATCTCAATCTATATCTCACTTTCCCCTTATGGATAAGTGAGACGTGGATCGTTCCATCGTTGCTAAGACATATAGATCTTAGCGACCCCCACCTACGCACCAAAACAGTGGAAAATGTTCTAAACTTCTCGGAAACAGAATCCCTTCCAAGAATCCTTTTCAAAATGAAGTGATGTCGAAGCATCGGCTGTATCTGTATCTGCATCTATTCGGGGAGGGGGGGGGGGGGTAGGGTAGAGGTGGGACCAATAACAATATAAGCGGCTGATTCATTCCAACAAGGCAATTTCTGGAGGGAGTATTAATGAATCGTCAATCCGAATGGTTTCGAGTAGATTCTCCAAGAGGTTCTCGTAGATTCAGTAATTTGTGTTGGGCCCGTATCCCGGTTCGTGGCGCAATGGGTTTTCCGGCGGTTGGAATCTCTAGTTATATTGGTGAAGATTTAATCCCCACACTTCCATCTGGACAGATTGTTTTCATTCCACAAGGTATTGTGATGTGTTTCTATGGTATCGCGGGTCTCTTCCCTGGATTTTATCCGTGGCGTACGATATTTCGGGATGTGGGTAGCGGCTACAATTCATTTGATAAATGAGAAGGAATCTTCCCCATTTCTCGCTGGGGTTTCCCCGGGGGAAACCGTCGTATTTGTATCCAATTTGCAATGAGAGATATACAAGCAGTTAAATTGGAAATTCGAGGAGGTTTCTATCCTCGTCGAGTCCTTTACTTGAAGATGAGGGGTCGGCAAGACATTCCCCTAACCCGGATTGGTGAGGATTCGGCGTCGGGAGAAACAGAAGAAAAAGCTGCTGAACTTGCTCGTTTTTCACGTGTATCAATCGAGGGATTCTAATATTTCGACCGATCCGGAGGTTCCTAGAAGAAGCGAATGAGATGAGGGAAGGAAATTAGGATGGTATAGTGACGATTAGAGAAGGGAATTAGAAAAGAGGATTCGATTACGGGGATTCATCCACTTAGTAATTTACTTCGTGAATTCCCCTCCTCACCATATAAATAATATATGAAATCATACTGTTGGAGACTCCTCCGGTGGTTCTACAATACCCCACGTCGCTCCCCGGATAGAGCTTACGAAGCTAGTAAGCGACTACAATCCGTAAGAGAAGACTCTTCCTATTATCTAGAAACAATATCATCTACGGAAGATTCGTCACAGGCTGCGGTAGCTCATACGGATGCAGAACCTAGTAAATCTCTATCTACTATATATCGGAGTCTTTTAGAATGTAGGATCAGCATATCTGTATCGAAGATTCGGAATAGTCTTAAGTTCTTTATCAGGAGGAAGCAACGCCAGTTGCTCCTGATCGGGAATTATCCTCCTACCTCCCGTGGGAAAGAAATATCGACAGAGGAAAGGTCCCGTGATGCATCTCCATCTCACCCCCCAGTTGCTCTGCCTCTTCAATCAGCGCCTCCACTGGTTCGTCTAGATCCCTGCAGGGTGGGGAGGAAACCAAACATAATTGGTGATTTATCGCAAAATCCACCAGGGGATAATCCTTTGGCTCCTGCGGGTAAATATGTGTCAAGAGAATCGAGTAAGACGGAACAAATGAATAGGAAATTGGCTCGGATCGAAGCAACTCCAAATGATCCTGATTCCTGGACACGGCACCGTCCCACAACTTCTCCGTCACTCCAAATAAATGATAACTCAAATGATAAATTTTCTGTCCGCAAATCAGTGGATTCCCCCAGTAGTACAACGGCTTATGAGTCTATAAGTCTGATGCCACGGTCCATAACTCGTACTTCATCAAGGTTCAACACAGAGTTGACGGGTCAATCGAGTTCATTAGTACTTAACGATTCTGAATTGGCTAAATATCAAGCAGTAGCTCCTATTCAATATATCGGATGTCTATTACTTCTCCCTTCCGCGATTCCAATTGTCTTGAAGAATTGGTTTCTAGAACCTCGGATCAGAAATTGGTGGAATACCTTCCAGTCACAAATATTTATTAATTCTTTCCGGGAAGAGGTAGCTCTCAAACGACTTCAGGAGATAGAAGGCTTACTCCGGTTGGGTGAAACAATGAGAGGCTCTGTATATACCTAATTACAAGACTACGGCACAGATGTGTATGACAAAACTATTCAATTGGTGGTAATATGTAACGAGGGAAACACCCAGATAATCTCGCACCTAGTAACCGACGTAATTAGCATTGCCACCTCGATCTGCTTGTTCGTAGTAGGTAAAGAAAGACTCGCAGTTTCAAATTCCTGGATTCGGGAGTTATTCTATAGCTTAAATGATACGACGAAAGCGTTCTCTACTCCACCATTAACGGATTTATGTATTGGATTTCACTCCCCCCACGGTTGGGAAATAGTTGTAGATTCTCTCCTGGAACATCTGGGATTCGCTCACAACAAATATGTAATCTCTTGTTTCGTCTCAACCTTCCCGGTTATTTCAGACACAGTCTCCAAATATCGGATTCCTCGCCATTTGAGTCGTATATCTCCTTCAATCGTAGCGACTTATCACACAATGAATGAATGATAATCACTCCACCGAGTATCTGCCAGTTGCATCCAACGGAGTAGACTCACTTCTCGTAGGAATTGGATTTTATTATCCTCTTCTGGTATTGGGTAGTGGGAGGATAAAAATTTGCAATTCCCGCAATCGTCGGGATATCAGAATACTCCAAAAGAGGGGAGTAATATTTTACCTATGATGTCAAGAAACAATCTATTTGTGAGAAACCCTAATACTAATAATCGAACTATGCGAAAGAGAAGTAGTAAGGACTGGATGGCGAAGTGGTTGACCCTGTCATTTCCAATGTTGATCACTCTGGATGGAATGAATCGTCCATCCGTATCAAATGCATATCCGATTTTTGCGCAATAGAATTACGAGGATCCACGAGAAGCAACTGGACGTATTGTATGTGCTAATCGTCACTTGGCTAAGAAACCCGTGGATATTGAGGTTCCGCAATCTGTTCTTCCCAATACTGTGTCCGAAGCAGTTGTTAAGATTCCTTATGATATGTAGATAAAATAAGTACTTGCAAATGGTAAAAAGGGAGGATTGAATGTAGGCGCCGTACCGATCCCACCCGAAGGGTTTGAATTGGCTCCTTCTGATCGTCTTCCAACCGAAGCGAGGGAGAAATTAAGTAAACTTTCGTTCCAGAGCTATCGCCCCGATAGAAAGAACATGATAGTAATAGGTCCGGTTCCGGGTAAGCTATATAGTGAAATCGTATTTCCGATTCTCTCACCGGATCCTGCCGTTGATAAAGAGGTACACTTTTTAAAATACCCCCTATATGTTGGAGGGAATAGGGGAAGGGGACAGATCTATCCCGATGGAAGTAAAAGCAATAATACGGTTTACAACGCTTCGGCGACGGGAAGGATAACTAGAATAACACGTAGGGAGAGGGGGGGTGGATACGAAATCACTACCCAAGAGACATCGGGGGGTCGTGAAGTAGTTGATACTGTACCTCCCGGTCCCGAACTTATCGTTTCGGAGGGTGAATATATTAAAGCTGATTAACCATCGACCAATAACCCTAACGTGGGTGGATTCGGTCAAGCAGAGGCAGAGATTGTACTTCAGGATCCATTACGTGTTCAAGGTCTTCTACTTTTTCTTGCATCGGTTACTCTGGCCCAGATATTCCCAGTGTCAAAGAAGAAGCAGTTCGAGAAAGTCCAATTGGCGGAGATGAATTTCTGAGTCCATACTTTTCGGATGTGAACCATCCGGAAAGGGTTGGTAATTGACTGTAAATCCGACGAGTCAAAGACAAATTCTGGATTTCTACCTCTTCTATACGTCTAAACGAAGCGATAAGTACAACTCTTGTGGTATCATTTGGAGCCGGTTGAGTCCAGTTAGCAGTAAGAATAACTGGAATTCTTCAAAAACATATTCGGTGATGAAACCAAGTTTTCAATAATAGTCTCCCCGACAGGTATCAGAAAATATATCCAATTTTGCTAACTATTTTTTCTATTCCGATATCGGTGGTGGCGGGTGAGCCACCGCCACCGTGTACTCCCCCCAATTTACTATGAGGAAATCGACCTGGAATTGGATTTAAACCTCAGGTCGAGTCCTTCCTTCTTCCTCCCGAGTCCAGAGATTTAATGTGATATGATTCCCCCCATCCCTCGATCTCTCGAAGAATCAGACGAGTGACTCGTGGGTTGGTTTGTTATCAAAAGCATATGCACCCTCCCAATCCCGGTAGGAATCTGTCCCATACTTATCAAATGATTGCAATAATTACCGCCCCTTCATCCAATTGCGATCGATTCTTCGGGAGAGAATCGATCGAATAACCTACTCACCCGAGTACGGTACCAGAATTTGACTCTGCTGAGGCGGAGTAGCATATACAGCTGGGGGGTTGTCGCACCCGGAGCAGTAGAACAGACTCCGGAAGAGGGGGTTGACCCGTTTCCGGACCTATGAACCCCCGGGATCCGGCACATCTTTTCACCTGCGAGTAGGAAGAATTTCCCAATGCTTATTCATTCTCAGAGGGATGATCCCAATCCCGAATAGGCTCCATGAAAGAATATTCCCAGTAGACCTATCACGAGTATACCAGCTACGGTACCTATAAGCCACAGAGGAATCCTTCCAGTGGTATTGGCCATTTGTCCCACCCCCCTCCCTTTTTGATTTCATTATTTAGTCACGACTCGAGACACGAACAGTCACAAATAAATCAGGTCTTAGTTTTTCCCAATTGGGGTTATCAAATCTCTTCAGTTTCTAATTGAAGAAGTAGTTGGAAAATGAGACGGCAAGTACGAAGATCAATAAGAGTCCCCGATAAAGGCTTGTACGATTCAATTCCACACTCTGTTTATTCGGGTTCGGTTGCGTCGTGGATTTATAGCTTATATAGGGATTATCGCTGAATGAATTGCATTGCCGATATAGAGCCTGGAAAAAAAACTGTAGGTACAGCTAGTCCGTGGACGGCTAGCCACCTAACGGTGAAAATCGGATAAGTTCTATCTGGAGTCGTTGGTACCTCCTGAGATCTAGTAAATGCATCAGCTTGTTCCAGCGAATCGAAGCGGCCAGTTACTAAAGGAACTTCTTGTCGGCTCTCCGTAAAATATTCATTTGGGCGGGGACTTCCAGAAACGTCGTAAGCCAAACCTGTACTGACGAATAACCAACCTGCAATAGACGGAGAAGGTATAGTAATGCTATGGATGACCCAGTATCGAATACTAGTAATAATGTCAGCAGAAGGACGTTCTCCCGTATTCCCAGACATGTTCAGCTCCGTATATCCCTGCGGGATTAAGGAGGATTGCTTGCCGAGAGGTGTGAGTACCAGTAGATGGAGAATCTACCGGTATACCTGAGCGATCCCCGTTAAGTTGTCATTATTATACCGAGGGTATACCCGAAACATACTGGATTAGTATAGCTAGCCCCCCCTCGAAGCAGCAATATTCCTCTTATTTCGCCGGATAAATAAACGAGTTGTAAATAAACCGAGCGGAGAAACCGTAATTCCCCCCCTCCCCCCCGAGTATACAAATCTATCAGTATTTTCTCCGCGTTTTAGGAGAACCTATGGAAAGAATATGATTCTTTTTTTTTCCCCGATTGTTCAATTGGAGGTTCCGATGCTTCCGGTGAGTCTCAACGCGCGTGGTTAACCCACCACGTCTAAGTTTCTTTCGAATGACTTCCGTATCAAATCCTGCCATTAGAACTATAGGATTCTCCATCGAGAACTCGGGGGAACCTGGTCATGTAGGGGTATCTGATACATATAATTGAGATATTAATATCCAATCTTGTCTTGTTCCTCTTTCTGGGAAGATTCGATTCCTCCCACTCATTCAGAGGTTGGAGATATTTCGATGAACTGTCGATCCCATTCCCAGCTTCTGAAACGCGATCTTCTCGTCGGATAAACTGCTCTCATATGTCTACCAAGCTTCGAATCCCCTTTCGATAGTTCCGAGTAACCAATTATTTTTCTACTAACCTATCTGCTAAATCAATTTGGTACTTAAATCTATGCTTACTCCACCGAGTCACTTCGCTTTTCTATCGTCCGCACCAATCTCAACTTCAGTATTATTTGTTGGATTGAATAAGATCCGGCTTATATGATACAAGAGTATCAGCTTAGAAGGAACGAGGAGTGCCCATTAGCACTTACTGATCCGCCGCACTTACCAATCATCTATTACCAATTAATACCTGAATCTTTTTCGGTAAGTATTTGTACTAAATGTATGTGAACCCAAATGGTTGAAGCACTGCTATCCGGAATTGTGTTGGGTTTGATCCCAATAACTCTAGCTGGATTATTTGTAACTGCATATTTGCAATATCGACGTGGCGACCAACTAGATATTCGGTAGAAGACGGAGACTCATTTGCCATATCCTTCTCCCATTCCTAAGATCTCTCTGGTAATCCAGAGGGATCGGGAAATGCAAATTCTTAGTATGTGTGGGTATTGGTCGAACCAGCTGATACCGACTTGAGTCGGAGAAACACGCCCTGTAGGATTTGAACCTACGACATCAGGTTTTGGAGACCTGCGTTCTACCGAACTGAACTAAGGGCGCTCCATTCCCCACGTAAGCCAGTTTCCATTCTAATCAGAATCTGCGGACATCCGGACACGGGAATAGAATCAGACTCTTAATCGGAGTGGTTCTTTCACCGACCAGGAAGAGGAAGATAAATGGAATGTCTCTTGTGGGGGAATCAGTTGAATAACACAAACAATCTACCCAGATGGATTTCTCTTGTCACCAATTTCTCACCAATATCATTTTGGGATGTACGGGGAACAATAGGGATGACAGGATTTGAACCTGCGACATTTTGTACCCAAAACAAATGCGCTACCAAACTGCGCTACATCCCTATTGGTCTCGATCTCCGACTGGCATTCTCGGTATTGAGACGCGTGATCCAAGTAATTATAACTGATAGCCACAGAACTTGACTACCCACTTAAGAAGTAACCATGTCCCGAGAGGATGTCGCCTCCGAATCATTCCCAGACCGGAAGAATCCGATTCCCTTACTGGGGTTGGTCGTGGTAAAAATACTGGAAGAGACACATCATCTTCCTAGTCGATTGAAAAACGAAGGAGAATTCACAATGCAAGATGTAAAAATTTATCTTTCCACGGCCCCCGTGTTGGCTACGATATGGTTTGGGCTGCTAGCCGGTTTACTAATAGAAATAAATCGATTCTTTCCAGATGCCTTGATATTTCCATTTCTCTAGTCGGGGGGAGGCGGGGGTTGAGCAAAACAAAAGTAAGGTGGGAGAAATAGATCGATTTCCGTGAGGGGAGCAGTGAGCGATCCATTCATTACTGGAAATCGATAAATCGGGAATTCTATTAATGATTTATTACTGAGACGGTATCTTCCCATCCACTCCTCCCCCATTTCCTTCACTTATTTCAATGAATCCTATGGCTAAAAGTAGAGATGCGAGAGTAACTATTGCTTTGGAATGCACAAGTTGCACCCGAAAAGGGACTGACGACAAATCTCTAGGTATTTTTCGATATACTACGCGTAAGAATCGTCGCAATACACCTACTTGATTGGAATCGAGGAGATACTGTCCCTGCTGCTACAAACATACCATTCACAAAGAGTCGAAGAAATAAGTGATCTGTTTCTAATCAACTGGAAAATAATCAATAGTTTTCGGAAATGTCATGAAAGGTATCACGAATAAATCTAAGCAGTCTTCGCGTAGACGTTCTCCATCCATCCGATCCGACGAGATTATTGACTACAGAAATATAAGTTTACTCCGTCGATTTGTAAGTGAACAGGGAAGGATTTCACCCAGATGAATGAGTAGGTTGACCCCGAAACAACAGCACTCAATAGCTGTCGCAATCAAAAGAGCTCGTATTTTAGCTTTGCCACCGTTCTCGAATAACGAGAATTAGACCTTGCATTGCTAGCGACTAGACAATTAAGTTCTAGTTTGAAAGATTTGGCATTCAACCGACTACTCGATCCTATTAACCCTAAATGGAGAAATGAATAGGAGTCGGAACCAATACTCCGGGTGGAATATTTGTAGTTTACTACCGTCCGTTCCGCCTCTCCGGGAGACAATATCCGGAGAGGTTTCTTATTTTCAACCAGTAGATTCGTATACTGGTAGTTGTGCAATCTCGGAAAAACAGTGAGTATCTAGGATAGCTATCTATGCAGGTATTTTGCGATTCAGATAAACTCGATTTTCATATAAATTGTGAATCATCCTATTATGAGAAATTCCATTCCCTCGTGCTGCTGCATTGATCCGGGCAATCCGTAAGCGACAAATTTCTCTCTTTCGATTACTCCTATCTCGATAAGCAGAAGCCAATGCTTTCATTTCCTGTTGATTCGCCGTTCTAAATAGCTTTGAATGAGCTCCCCTAAATCCAGATGTAATTTCAGGAATACTTTTGCGACGTTTCCGAGCCACAGATCCGCGTTTTACCCTAGTCGTTGAGTGTTTACCCTCACAAAATATCAAAATTATTCTTTGGGGACTCTGTCTGTCACACTGGTGATACAACCCCCCCCCCCCCCCTTCAGTCCCGAATGAATCCCACCTCTCTCATATCATCGGAACCGTCTGGATGCATCCTTCTAGCAAGAAGACGGAATTGCTAAGTGTAGATCTGGTGGCATGCACGGTCGCGGTGGCACACCAAAACTCTCAATTCCCGCACTCCTGATATCCGAATTATTCGGATTAGTAGGATCAGAAATAGTTGAAATAGAATCTGAATCTGGTCACTTAATTCTTTTGAAAGAACAATTCCCGCAAGAGACTTTCCTATCTGACGTAGAAAATAATGATTCCAATGGCTTTTGCTACCTTAACCTTCCCGTCCACAAATCCCCGAGATCAGATGCCTCTTGATAAAGAAGTTGCACCAGAGGGAGTTATGGATTCCAAAGTTTCCGTAGTATCTTCCTCGACAGTTGGGTCCTTCCTATACACCGGAGCCTATGATTTCCCGATGACGGGGGAAATGGAATTACTGTTGGTAAGTCGTATAGTTTCCAATCCCCGGCTCCACTCAAGACTTGAGAGATCAGGTAAAGAGTTTCATCCTAGAAAGACTTATTTGTATAGTAACGGTATTTCACTTCGGTAGTTGGCTGGATGGTTGACCCAAAGCAAAGCTACCGCCATTGCAGGGATTCCAGCAGAGATATGGGAATCGATATCCTCATCCCCACGTCGCTTAGTGATTTTTTTAGTATCACTGATAAGTTGCTTCTCATCTCACACTAAGATGATTGGATTTGCACCAATCAGAACTATGAATTTTCGTCTCTCAGTAAAGGATATAGATGACGGATCTTTGCCTAATTACAGTGAAGGGATCTTGCTGCGACACCGACCCCCCAATATCATTTGGTTTACGATTCAAACGTGTCGCACATACACCCTGGTACATACCCCTCTGCGTTGGGGGCACCCCCGAAGGGCAGGGGATTTTGTTCCAATCTCCATTGGTTGTCTTGCGTTCCTAATAAGTTGTTGATTGGTTGGCATATCCAAAAGATGCAGGGTTTTGGGGTTCGGACTATTCCTAACCATGGAGGACACCTCAATCATTGAGTTGGTAGAATCCTTATCTCCCGGGCAACCTCATATAGAAAATATGGGAGATGGAATAAGTGGTGGAGATAGCGGTGATTCACACAAGTCATAAACCTGGGAGAGGGAGGAATTGGGTGTTGCTCCTCCCCCCCCCCCCCCGCAAATCAATATTCGTGAATGACATTTGGTAAATACCCACACCCAAATAGTATCGATTCCTAAAGTACCGGAATGTAGGGATCTCCCCTGTTCATATCGGGAGACTCCTCGTGAGTCCCGGACATTCCCCACCAAGCAGTAGAAGTTACTAAATTAATCTTGAATCTGGAGAGTTTTCTGATGCTACGGGATCTACAATACCATGATTTTCGGCTTCTTTCGCTGACGTAAAAACGTCTCTTTCCATGTCTTCGGAGATCATCCATAAAGGTTTGCCGGTTCTTTATACATGAACCCTAGTAATACAATCACAAGGTTTCGATACTTCTTCTGCTTCCATAATACATTCACCCGCCTGTCCATCATAATGGGAACTCGCAGGTTGATGAATCATAACCCTGATTCAGTATCGTTGCAATTCAATCCGAAGACAACCGTACGGGCAGCTCCTTCTGCATACGGCTCCGTGTCTGACTACCAAATATTTTGCAAGTGGAAGAATCCCAATTCCAGAAATCGGGTGGGGTTCTTATCTCTTATCCAGAGCCAGCTTCTTAGAAATTACATATACCACCCTTTCTTACCAGAAGTACTATGGTGGTTCCGTTGCTTCATCCCTTCCAGCAATCCCAAGGTTTTATATGGATATTCTCTACGGGAGATAGAATCAAGATCCTTCGATTCGGGATAAATTGTAGGGATTCATCCCTCACCCCAGGATTTCTGCGACGCTAGAGTAGATGCACTTACTGGTGGTGAATCCCTACCGAAGAATTTCCTGACTCACTTCACTATCTCGGTGCTTCACTACTTCGGTCCTTGCACACATACCTAGAATTCCACCAAGTTTTAAGTGCCATGCTATTATTACCGCAATCGGGCGGAGGCATAGTTTCGACCCATACAAATCATTGGCGCCAAGCGTGAGGCAGTGCTATACGTTTGGTTATCTCTCCTCCGGTTGAAATGGAAGATCCCATTGAAGCGGCTAATCCCATGCAAATGGTATGTGCATCCGGTACAACAAATTGCGTAGCATCATAAACAGATATTCCTGATAATACTGCCCCACCGGGAAAGTTTGTATACAAATACGTATCCTTGGTTTCGTCCTCCCCATTCAAGTACATCATGATACCAATCGGTTGATTTGCAATCTCGTCATCCACTTGCTGACCCAAAAAAAGAAGCCTCTCTCGATAGAGACGGTTGATCAGGATAGGTCTCCGCGCCCCCCTCCTCCGGAACCGTACGAGCATCGTTAGAAGCATACGGCTCCAGTGGTTCCGGTATACCAGCATGGGTCCGGTACGAGAAGGAGCAAAACAGGTTCTACATCCCTTAGGAAGAGATACTTCATGTATCACCGTTAATGAAAACCTCTTTCACCCTCCCAATCTAATCCATTTTCCAGTATTCCATTTATGGTTCAGGTTCGTCTCTTCGGTCTCCCAAACATCTTGAACCATATCTCAATTGGTGGGGGGGGGGGGTACACCCCCCCCTCCCACCAATGTTTTCTTGTTCATAATTGAGTCCCTCTCAAAAGAATCTTTAGGCTCATTTTCTACTTCGGGGAGATATAAATCCGATCATTATTTGTACATGTAGAACAAATAGTTTCATTTCCTCTTTCCCCACTCCATCTTTCAGATCCCGCACCCCACCCCGACTCACTGACTAATTCAAGTCCCATTCAATCTTGTGGTTATCCTTGTCATCATCGACTCGCGGGATTTAGCGACCGAAGCCTGGCGAATCTGTTAGTTCCAACTAGCCATGGATTCCGACGATTGATGGATCTTTTATCGAATCTTTCGTTCCAGTCTCACGCGTTCGACTACCAAAGAATCAGTCTGAGTGAGATAGAGACACATCGCTCGGATGAGAAATGATGGGGAGTAGCTCCATACAACTCGATATGTCTAACGAGTCGCACTATACGTCAATCCGAACCGCATCCTCTTCCCCAGGTAGACGAAAGGGCACCTTCGGAACACCAATTGGCATACGGAAACCGGTAGTAAGTTGTAGTTGTCTCTTAAACGAAAGCGTAACACCCGATGGAAGTGGAGGCTTGTGTTGTATTATAACATGTCTAGTCGGAATGAATTTGCATCTCTTGAGGCGTCTACTCGTGGAATCCGTGGTACATAGCCGAGGGATCCGAGATCTGATTGGTGGTGGAATATTTCCCGCGAGATAGATGGGACCAATCTCTACGTTGTTGCGTAAAAGATGTAAATGCTAAAATATCTATGTCTTTCCCTCCGCTAGGAGGGGGGGATTCTCGGCTCCCCACACCGATACGTCCGCCTATACACCAATGTATTTACACGTATCATCCAAGTGGGATCTCCATTCAGGATTGAAGAGAGTCTCTTCCACTTCTTTATAGCGCAGGCTTCCGACGCGAGAAAGTCACGTAGTGTCCATTCATTTTCAACAAAGGGGTTTCCAACGGGTTTGCCTCGGTATCGCGTTCATACTGTTGTACTAAATGATCCCGGTCGCTTAATTTCTGTACATCTAATGCATACGGCTCCGGTCTCTGGTTGGGCTGGTTCAATGGCTCTGTATGAATTAGCGGTTTTCGACCCATCTGATCCTGTTCTTGATCCGATGCGGAGACAGGGTATGTTCGTCATCCCATTCATGACCCGTATCGGAATAACGAAGTCATGGGGGGGTTGGAGCATTACCGGAGATACCGTAACTGACGCAGGTATCTGGAGTTATGAAGGTGTAGCTGCAGCTCATATTATCCCATCCGGTTTATTATTTCTAGCTGCTATCCGGCATCGGGTCCATTGGGACCTGGATTTGTTTCGCGACGAACGCACGGGAAAACCATCCCTCGATCTACCCAAAATTTTTGGAATTCATTCATTCTTATCAGGAGTACTTCGCTTTGCTTTTGGAGCATTTCACGTAACTGGTTTATTTGGGCCCGGTATCTGGGTATCGGACCCCTATGGATTAACCGGTAAAGTACAACCTGTGGATCCGGCTCGGGGAGCTGAGGGTTTCGATCCCTTCACTCCGGGAGGAATAGCTTCTCACCATATCGCAGCAGGTATTTTAGGTATACTAGCCGGTCCATTTCATCCTAGTGTTCGTCCCCCCCAACGGTTATACAAGGCCCTACGCATGGGGAATGTTGAAACCGTTTCGTCCAGCAGTATCGCTGCCGTTTCCTTCGCCGCCTTCGTAGTTTCTGGGACTATGTGGTACGGCTCCGCCGCCACTCCAATCGAGTTATTTGGTCCCACCCGTTACCAATGGGATCAGGGATATTTTCAGCAAGAGATAGATCGGCGGATCCGTGCTAGCAAAGCTGAAAATTCTGGTTTATCGGAAGCGTGGTCCAAAATTCCCGAGAAATCAGCTTTTCATGATTATATTGGTAATAACCCAGCCAAGGGTGGATTGTTCAGAGCAGGTGCTATGGACAACGGTGACGGAATAGCTGTCGGTTGGTTAGGGCACGCCGTCTTCAAGGATAAGGAAGGTCATGAGTTACTTGTGCGCCGTATGCCCACCTTCTTCGAGACATTCCCGGTGGTCCTGGTCGACGGGGAAGGCATCGTAAGGGCGGATGTTCCATTCAGACGGGCGGAATCAAAATACAGTGTTGAACAAGTAGGTGTAACTGTCGAATCTCATGGTGGTGAACTAGATGGAACTAGTTTCAGCGACCCCGCTACGGTGAAGAAATATGCTAGACGTGCCTAATCAGGCGAGATCTCTGAATTTGATCGTGCCACTTTGAAATCGGACGGTGTCTTTCGTAGTAGTCCTCGAGGTCGGTTTACTTTTGGTCATGCCACGCCTGCTCTTATTCTCTTCCTCGGACACATCTGGCACGGTGCTAGAACCTTGTTCAGAGACGTGTTCGCCGGTATCGATCCCGACTTAGATTCTCAAGTCGAATTTGGAGCATTCCAGAAGTTGGGGGATCCAAGTACCAAGAGACGAATCGTTTGAGAGATCTTCTCTTTGTCCATCCCAATTCCCAGATTCGGGTATTTAATCAATGAAATTATTTGTAGCAACCACTCCCTATCGCAGATACACCCAGGTAATTTAACCACTTGGTCCGGTTGAGTGGTTCGGGCCTGGGGGGAAGGAAGTTAGTGGGTGCCGTTGGAGAAACACGAAGAAAATACTAAGGAATTTACAAATTAGTGCGAAAGTCATCCCCGAAATCCCATTCCACGACCGAATCCACGGAAGCATTGGTTTATACATTTCTACCGGTAGCCACTCTAGGTATAATATTTTTTGCCATATTCTTCCGAGAGCCACCCAGGATCCTTAGTAAGGGGAAGAAATGATACTTAACTTCCTGGAGAAACAGCTATCTCTCCCGCGCGAGTATCCCTCTTCCACGAGCGGAAGCGCCAGAAGCACCAAAAGCACAGGGAGGGGGGGAGAATAAGAGACCTTCCTTCGTTACTATAGGAAGGTCCCCCAGTCTAATCAGTCCTCATGTTCTTCGAAGGGATCTCTAAGCTCCGCGGAGGGTTGACCAGAAGCGGTATACAAAGCATAGCCGGTAAAACTGACGGGTGGGCGAGATATAGAGATAGCGACCAGAGTTGCAGTTTCCGTTGCTAGGTAATCCAAAACAGTGATGGTTCGTTTTCAGTATAATAGCATATAAAGTTATCAACTCTCAATCAATCGAATAAGTTATACGGCTACGAAGATTATCGATGACACCCCAAAAGGCAAACCTAAGATTAGTGGTTTGGGAATCTCTTTAAAACCACTCAATTCGGAATATGGTAAAGTTGCTCCTGGTTGGGGGACTACTCTCCCGATGGGATTCTTCATGGCTCTATTTGCAGTATTCCCAGTCACCATCCCGGAAATATATAACTCCTCCGTCTTACTGGATGGTATCCCGATAAGTTGGTAAAAAAAGACCGGATTGTTATTCCGAGCTCCCCCAGCCATCATAGCTGGGGAGCGGTAGGAAATCCCTCCCGCGGAGGGGTAGTTGAACCGCGTAACTCAAACTTCCAAGGATCTTGATAATACGGGTGTGTGACTCGTTACAGTCAATCTGGTTCAATAGATAGACGATCTATTTCCTATAGGGGAGGTATTATTATCTTGCTGGATAGCGGTCGGGTGATTAGCATCCAAAGCGCAAGGGTTAATATATTAATCAATAATGTCTGAACTATGATTAATTCGTATGAATCTACCACTCAGACTTCGCCACAGGATTGTCACCCAACGTCGAATAGAAGATCCAACCTCTTATTTATAAACCGAGGTAGCTATTAATCATATGTTTGATATAACACTTCCGTATTTGAGAATTGAGAATAACTACTCATACTTGATTGCGTCTCTGCTTCGAAACACTAACCGCTTCGTTCCACAAGATGTTAACGAGGAAGAATTGCCACCCATTCAATCTTCGTACCTAGTAATGAGGGGATTCGTCGGAGTGTAGTGGGGATCTAAGGTTCACAGATATCCAGATATTGACATTGAAACGATAGAAACTCTATCCATTTATTTATCTCGGTTATTCCCCCGGATAAACCTAACGATAAGACGAAGAGATTCCTCGAGACGCTGGAGTCCTTATTTCCTCCCATGGCCAAAAGCCGACACGAGATTAAAGCAAAATTCCGACGGAATCTTTCACTAGTCAACTCACCTTCTCCTTCCCACGGATCGGAATGTGTCCGATCAATATATTTCGCCACACGAAGTGATTAGTAGTAGAACGGAGGGTTACTCAGACGTTTTCGTTTAAGCCGTATGAGGTTGAATACTCACGTACAGTTTGTATGGGGGGGGGTCGTAGAAGCCCGCCTATCTTGATAAAGTATACGATTGGTTCGAAGAGTGTCTTGAGATTTAGGCGATTGCTGATGACATTACCAGTAAATATGTTCCTCCTCATGTGAACATTTTTCATCGCTTGGGGGGAATCACATCGACTCGTTTTTTGGTTCAGGTAGCTACTGGTTCCGCCACGACTTCTCACTATCGTCCGACCGTTACAGAAGCTTTTTCCTCAGTTCAATATATAATGACCGAAGTGAATTCTGGATGGCTAATTCGATCTGTTCATTGATGGTCAGCAAGTACGACGGTTTCAATGATGATTCCACACGTATTTCGTGTCTATCTCACAGGAGGGTTCAAAAAACCTCGTGAATTAACTTGGGTTACTGGTGTAATTCTAGCCGTACCAACTGTATCTTCTGGTGTAACCGGATATTCCTTGCCTCGGGACCAAATCGGTTACTGGGCAGTTAAGATTGTAACCGGCGTACCGGAAGCCATTCCTCTAATAGGATCTCCGTTGGTGGAGCTACTACGAGGAAGTGTTAGTGTAGGTCAATCTACATTGACTCGTTTCTATAGTTCACACACTTTCGTCTCACCGCCTCTCACAGCTGTTTCTATGCTAATGCACTTCCCGATGATCCGTAAACAAGGCATTTCGGGTCCCTTGTAATGAAAATCTATAATCCAGCGGATGGGTGGTATTGATTGATCTATCCGCGGGAGGACCCCAATCTACAAGATGAGGGGTTATTTTTTCCTTGCCACTAGTCTTTCTCACCAAGAGAAATAGAAGACTCCTTAGTGGACCGAATTCCTATCTCGAATTGTCGAGGGAAATGAATTGAAGTGTCTGGAGGCGGAAGATCGGATTATGGGAGTGTGTGACTTGTATCGAAACATAGGCTATGCAGATCTTATACCGAATGCTGCCACACTAAAGTATGTGTCTCCGCTCCAACTCTCCCCAACCTCATAATTGGGGTTTAAAACTTGGATATGAAAACACTTCCCTTCCTATGAGGTGTTTTGGGGAATGCTTCCTATGGTCGAACTCATCCTTAAGGCTCCGTCTAATCCCATGCATACCCGAGTCACAGGCAGTTTCACCCCTTCAAACATATGGTTTTCAAAATGCATCCACTTCCTCTGCATTTGGTACGATGCGGAGAAACAACCGTCGGAGTAAGAGAACGATCCGGGGGAAGAGGAAGCCGAAGTTGTAACAAGTTAAGATCCCGCACAGGTACTGTTTCTCAAGAGTCTCGTATCTGTGGGTAGATACGACGCGTGTGTGGGATACGAGATCATCCAAGAAGCTTCTTGAGGAGAAATTTCTTAAGCTCACTCGGATAATAAGCTATTCCGTAGAATAACTCTCCGTTTTTCAAGGGTTCTCGCTTCGGGAAGTATCAGAGATTATTATGAAGTTACGACTCCTCCGGTTCCCCACTGGAATTTGTAAACGGAAATATTCGAGGATTTGCTTGAGCCGGCTGATAAGAAATCTCCACGTCCGATTCTACCGGGGGAGTGAGAAGTCTATCCCAATAACAAAAAAACCTGACCCGAGTGATCCTGTTTTAAGAGCAAAACTAGCCAAGGGTATGGGACACAACTACTACGGAGAACCTGCTTGGCCCAACGATCTCTTATATATATTTCCCGTAGTAATCTTAGGAACCATTGCATGTACCGTAGGTTTGGCAGTTCTAGAACCATCGATGATCGGTGAACCAGCGAATCCCTTTGCAACTCCCCTAGAGATACTACCCGAGTGGTATTTCTTTCCCGTGTTTCAAATACTCCGTACAGTTCCTAATAAATCATTGGGTGTCCCTTTGATGGCGTCGGTACCGGCAGGTTCGTTGACCGTGCCTTTTCTCGAGAATGTGAATAAATTTCAGAATCCATTTCGACGTTCAGTAGCTACAACGGTTTCTCCGATTGGTACTGCAGTAGCTATTCGGTTAGGCATCGGAGCAGCTTTACCCATCGATGGATCTTCAACTTTGGGACTATTTTAGGATCGATCTGGCACCAAAAAAAAGCCGATCCTCCATGTGGTAAATAGTCGATCTGGGGTTGGATCGTTTCGATCCAAGACCCCCCCAGATCCAGTCAGATAACTAACTGTCCCCTCCTCCCGTGGCGTGATAAACAAACAAAGTTAACTCGTCTACCCCGATTCTTACCGATACCGATCCTCCACTGGTTTCGGTTTACCCCCTAAGGGTTAGAATGAGGAATGGGTTGGGAACTAGGTAAAATATATTTGAGTATTTACCCATCTTTTTTCCAATCAACATACGATTTGTTCTTGGGTAATTCTATATCGAAACGTTCCCATAAAGTTTTCAATACTTAATCTACAGATTTTCTTCCAAAGTTCTTGATTTTCTCTAAATCTTCCTGACTGTAATTCAGTGGGTCCCAGATCGTACGTATACCAACTCGTTTAAGACAGTTATAAGTCTTAACAGGCAATTCTAGTTGATCAATGAATGTATGTTTAAGCACAAACTCTCGCGTCGATTCATCCATATCGTTTGGAGGATAAGAAAAGTCCGTCGGATTGGAAGAATCCTCGCCACCTCCAGTAGAAGAAGTATTATTTTCCCCCATATGTGGAAAAGGAATGAATAAATTTGTTGAATTTCTAGACGCTTCGCAAGGTGCCTCATTCGGAGTCAAACCACCATTGGTCCATATCTCCATGAATGGTATTTCTTGTATCTCTCTACCATTTCCAAATAGGTGAATGCTATGATTTACATTTCAAACAGACATAGATACAGCATCAATGGGAAATTCCCCATCTTCACACAGCTTCGGATCTTGTACGCAATATCCACGACCCCTCCCGATCTTCGACTCTACATTCACGGACATTGATTGGGTAGTGGTAGCTATATGTTGCGACTCATCAATCGCTTTAACAGACGGCGGGAATGATATGTCACCAGCTGTCACCTTCTTAGGACCATGAATCGATGGAAATGCTTTTTAAACATCATTAGAATCGCTTTGAGGTACAATTTCTTTCAAATTAACTGAAATGTCGTGTATTGTTTCTCAAATGCCCGTTATTGTGGAATACTCATGCTTCATGCCTTCGGATTTCGCATGTGTTATACTCGTTCCCTCCACCTCTCCAGGTAAAGCTCTACACATAGCGATTCCCACAGTATTAACTTGGCCTCTCTTGGGGGGAGGTATAACAAGACAACCATAATGAAGACGCTTACTTTCCATCCTGGATTCAATGCATTTCCATTGAATCGCCTGAGTAGAGATTGGTATTTCATCTTGAATCGTAATTGGGTCCCTCTTTATTCAAAGCAGTTGATAGTCGGAAACTAGACACGCCTTTTCTTGGGGGGTCTACATCCATTATGCGGCATCGGGGTCACATCACGCACGAAACTGAGAATTATACCACTTCTACGAATAGCCCTCGAAGCCGTATCTCTTCCCGGTCCGGGTCCGCTTATCATTACTTCCGCCTGCTTCATACCCTGATCAATCGAAGTACGAATGGCACCTTCCGTCGCAGTCTGAGCAGCAAATGGTGTACCTTTCCTCGCACCCCTGAATCCGCATACACCAGCGGAACACCACGAAACGACTTGTCCTCAAACATCCGTAGCGGTAACAATGGTATTATTAAAACTTGCTTGAATGTGTGTAACTCCTTTTGGTATTCTACGTTTTCCCTTTCGTGAACGAATCCTTTTCGTGCTGCTTGGCATAACTTACTAATTATCTGCGACAAACGAACTACAACTAGGTAATATTTCTCCTCCTATCTAGTCCCGTATTCCATTTATTATCCTTGCTTCTGCTTGTGCTTCGGATTGGAACGGATTACCATGATTCGTCTTCGTCTACGAATCAGTCGACGTTTCTCACGTATCTTACGAACGGGAGCACGAATTTTCATATCTATAACCCCGAATCTGGTGAATCTTATGAAAGATTAGACAAGCCCTATTTCCCTCGTCCTTCGATCCCGAATGATTGTGTGAATGATTATAAATAAATGACTTTTCGGTAGCAGAAGTTGCTACTAAGTGCCATTCGCTTGTCTATTCCTGAGACGATAAGTGATGCAGCCTTTAGTAAGATCATAGGGACTCAATTGGACCCTCACTCTATCCCCTGGTAGTATTCTTATGTAGTTACGTCGGATTCTTCCCGATATATGAGTTAAGACTTGGCATCCATTATCCGAACATACTCAAGACATGGCATTAGGAAGCGATTCCGTGACTGTACCTTCCACGTCAATCAGATTTTGTTTCACCACCATTTGGAAGAGATACCCCCCCTGTATCACTAACGGATCCTGTCAAGAATGATACTAGTTTATTCCCCACTCCTAGTAATTTTAGGAAGAAGTGGTAGCAGATTTATACGGTAACTGCATTAACTACCAAATGTAACACAGGATTTCCCCCCCAATTTCCCTTCGTCGGGCCTCTCGATCCGTCATAAGTCCTTGAGATGTTGGTAGAATTACAATTCCCATGCCGCCTAATACTTTCGGAATTCCTCGATGGTCAAAATAGATTCTCAAGCCAGGTTTGCTGATACGTTTGAGAGTTGTGACACATGGTTTTCTCCCTCTGCCTTAATATTTCAAGGTCACATCCAGAAAATCCTTCATTTTTTCTCTATGTTCCGCAGTATCTTTCACAGAACCCTCCTCCAATAAGATTCGTGCAATACCTCTAGTAATACCAGTGGCAGGTAGTTGGACTGTCGCCTTTCTCCTTGCATTCGCATTTCACGGGGGAGTAATCATGGTAGAAATGGTATCGTTACTCGTGAAATATCAATCATCAGTTATTGAGTCTAGGATGAATCCTAATCTTTCTGCTATCACTACCTCACTACCGACCCCATCGGGGGTATATTGTTCGTGTCAATATCCTACACCGAATTCCCATCCCTCAATAAGAGTTTTTAGGTTATAGGTAGATTCCGTTGTTGACGCTGCTGCTACTATTGCTACCGAGTCGAAAGAGAATCGGGATGTAGCTGGCGGGAGAGATTCCGCCCCCCCCCACCCCATGTTACCAATCTCCCCCCCCCCCTTTCTACATTTTGCTTCTCCGAACTACCCGAAGATTCCGGATTCTTGAAGGAGTATATATTCCCCCGTGGAAATGGAAAAAAGTATGTCCCAGTCGAAGAGTGACTCCCCATTCCCACGTATTCCATTCCCTATTTTCTATAATACTTCAGGGGCCAGTGAGACTATTTTTGCAAAATCATATTCCCTTAATTCCCTAGCTACTGGACCGAAGACTCTAGTTCCTCTAGGATTTCCCTCTTGGTTGATAACGACTGCCGCGTTGTCACCAAACCCCGAAATAATTCCATTGTCACGTTTGATCTCTCTACGGGTACATACCACCACTACTCTAACTACTTCCGATCTCTTCAGAGACATGTTGGGTACCGCTTCTTTAATCACACCTGTAGTAGTACCACCAGTTCCTGCGTATCTACGATTACTGGTCCCTAGCACCCGAATACACATCGATTTCCTAGCCCCGCTGTTGTCTGCTACATTTAGGTAACTCTGAGGTTGAATCATTTCTTAATTGGTAGGGGGAAAAAATAGATCTATTCACTCATTTGCAGGTGAATAGCTACCCGTATGTATTTTCCATTCATCCCATCTTTCTTCGGGATAGGGGGAAACCCTCAATCTCCATGTTCCCTGTATCGGTTGGAAATGCCTTTCCCACACCATCAAATTGCTAAGTGAGGGGGAAATAAAAATAGAAATAAATCTCTATCTGATTCCACCCTCCCTTCCTACTCCCCCCAAAAATCATAATTCCGTAGCGGTCACCACTTGGGTACGTACAGGCATTTTATGCGCAGCTATTCGCATAGCAGTTCGAGCTATGTTTCCCGATACTCCACTTATTTCATGAGGTATTCGACCCGGTTTAACCACAGATACCCAATATTCCGGAGATCCCTTACCTGATCCCATACGTGTTTCCGCAGGTCTCATAGTGATTGGTTTATCGGGAAAGACGCGTATCCATAACTTACCACCCCGCCGGGCATAACGCGTTATTGCTCTCCTCCCCGCCTCTATCTGTCTAGACGTGACCCACGAAGGTTCGAGGGCCTGTGAGGCAAACTTTCCAAAAGAAACACGATTCCCACGAGTGGAAATTCCTTTCAGTCTTCCTCTATGTTGTTTACGAAATTTGGATCGTTTGGGGGGGGTCACAGTCGATAGCGGTGAAATCATTCCGTCTCTCATACAGAACCGGACGTGAAAGTTTTCCCTCACCCGGCTCCTCATGAATTCAGTACCGTTTCCCCCTGTTTTGGAGATCTTTCAATTCTGGGAAGAGACAAAGTAGGAAATTTTGCGTCAGTACCAAAATGATTTTTGTCTTTTTGCTCATTTACCTACCCCCCTCCGTATGATTCTCCCATTCATAGCAGTTAGGATATTAGTCGGTAATACAACCACGGGCGGAAATCGACTCGATCTCTCATCTTCATCAGAATTTGCTATTTCATATCTCAATTCGATGAGGAGTGGGTTTCCCCCGCCATCCCATCCGCCGAATCGCTGATAGTGAAACAATCGATCGACTCGGAAGGTTCCATCGTTTCCGTAGTTCCCCTCCATAAACGCTTGGGTTATCTCTCTGCAGCGGAGCCTCTCAGTTGCCAAATAAGTACTTATTGTGAGTCATCTCCATTAGTGTTCATTGACTCGAGGCTCCCCCCCCTCCCCCCCCCCGCATCGGAAAAGACTTAGTCGGTATTTCCAAGACCGCGTCTCCATCATGCTATACCACACTGCTTCCCGAGAGTCGAGTCGTTAACCATACGATCGCACGAGATTATTGATTACTTCTTGTTTCTGTTTCCCCCCAGATCACCCAAGAATCAATATAATTTTCCGCTTCACTGGAAAGATTTCCCTTCCCGAGGACAAAGACTTTGCGTTGATACGGCTACGAACCCCAGCTGACATTCCAGTTATTAGCAGTGGGGATCCACCTACCAATCCGTCTTATCTATAAACAGAGGAACTTCATTCGGTCGAGTCGCACACTAAGCGTAGCAGAAATTTATCGAGACGTTACTGTATGCTCCCCTCCCCCCTATGGAATTGGAATAGAATAAGCCTGCGGATCCTGGCACCACAAAGTAATCATGTATCCCAATATCTATTAAGTATTTTCAACTCCCCAAGAGAGTAGGAGAGGAGGGAACGGGAGGGGTGGGGGGTCGGAAAGTAGGAATAATTATCCCATATCCCGGAATACCCGAATCTTTATGCCTAAAACCCCATAGATGGTTTGAGCTGGGTGGTAGCAATAACCAATACGAGCCCTGATAGTTTGGAGGGGGACTCTACCTTCTCTGGCCCACTCAATGCGAGCCATTTCATTACCATTGAGACGCCCCGCTATTTGTATCCTAACGCCCCCACTATTAGTTTCTCTAATTAGTTCAATAGCTTTTTTCATAGTCCTACGGAAAGCTACTCTATTCTCTGATTGTGGAGCAATATGTTCCGCCGGAATTCTCGGTTCGCCATACGGCTGGAGGATATTATTCGGGATTATTTGAAGCTTCCGATTCCCAAAACCTAATGATTCTTCCATATTCGCTTTCAATTGGTCGATTCCCAGGCTACGTCCCTCAATCAATAGATCTGGAAATCCCGTATGAATTTCTATCTGAATTAGGTCCGTCTTCCGGTAGATCTCTATATGTGCAATTCCCCCATAATTTGAGGAATCCCTTATATGCTTCCGTACATACTCCCTAACGCAAGTACGTATTCTCTCATCTTCCTCGGGGAATCTCGGATAATCTTTTGGTTGCGCGAACCAGTGGGAGTAATGCCTCTGATTTATGCCAAGTCAAAAACCAAGTGGATGAATCTTTTGCCCCGTAGATGTTTTCCTGTATTTCAATACCAATATCTACCCGGTATATATATATATATACACATATATATGTATATATATATACATACAACCCCTCCCCCACTTCTACTTGTCAATATGTAGTTAGTATCGGCTCTACCTTTTGCTCTTCATTTTAGTAATCACGTGACAGGTAGGTTTTCTGATTGGGTAACCACGTCCCTGAGCCCTGGGTCGAAATCTCTTCAGACTGGTACCGTTATCCACTCAGGCTTCGCTGATGAACAATTAGATTTAGTCAATCCATAATTGTTATTAGCATTTGCGGCTGCGGAAAGGATCAATTGCAATATGGGGTGACATGCTCTGCGAGGCATAAATTCGAGTAGTACAAGGGCTTGTTCATACGAACAATTCCGAATCTGATTAATGACTCGTCGTACTTTTGTAGACGACATATTAACACGTCTGGACGAAGCTTGCGCCTCCTTTACCTCTGATTCTTTCTCGGTTCCCATGAAATATGATTCCCCAATTATCGACGAGATTTTTTATCGCTTCTGGCATGTCCCCGGAAACTCCGGGTAGGTACAAATTCACCCAGTTTGTGACCCACCATACGGTCAGTTATATAAATGGGTAGATGCTCCCGCCCATCGTAAACAGCAATGGTATGACCGATCATGATAGGAACTATTGCGGAAGCACGAGACCAGGTTATTATTATCTTTTTCTCCTTCCGGATATTGAGAATTTCGATTCTTCTTACTGGATCATTAGCTACAAAAGGACCCTTCTTGAGTGGACGTGCCATAGTTAATTACCCTCCACCCAGTCTTTCTACCAATTAATTACTTTTACGGCGGCGAAGGATGAACGGATTGCTGTATCTACCGCTTTCCCGACTCCTCATTCCGAGTGCCGTACAACCCCATGGAGTTAATGGCTTCTTCCTACCGATGGGTGTTCTGCCTTCCCCCCCCCCATGCGGATGATCGACGGGATTCATAGCTGTACCCCTCACTTTTGGACGTTTACCTAACCACCGCGTAGATCCAGCCTTTCCCGAACCCTCATTATTGATGTCGACGTTTCCGACTCGTCCCGCAGTAGCTAAACAATTCTGAGATACTGAACGAACCTCGCCGGGGGGTAATCTTAATGTAGCCAATCAACCTTCCTTTGCAATCACTTTTGCCGTAGCACCAGCCGCTCTAACTAATCATCCACCTCTCCCGGGTATTACTTCTACGTTATGTATGACCGTACCTAGAGGTATCTTGGTTGAAGTAGACCCTTTACTCCCCAGTATTCGGGATAGAATCTCTTCCCAAACTGTACGAGCCCTTTTCAAAGCATACAGCTTTCCGGATACAGAAGGCGATATCCTCGCCGGATGTCGCCAACGAGAAATGAAAGTACCAGTTCTAGGGTAAACTCGCATATCCAGCTTTTTCTACACCCTCGGGTTCTCCACCGGCATCTGGCTTCTGTCTCGCAACTCATTCAGCAACAGAATCAATGAATTCAGTCATTCACGCCAACATCATTTGATGTTCTAGATAACTTAGGAGACATTTTCAATACCGGGATTGAGTCCCCCCGGGAGACTCATTCTCACTCCGCTTCGTGGCTTCGATTCTGCCTTTGACCGTCATACCGAACGCGGCGAGTGACCCGTTTCCTCTGCCTTTCGGCCACACCGAACAGAGGATGCCCCTTTGATTTCTTGTCCCTGTTCGAGACCATCCAGTTCTCTCCATATTATCCTACCTCTGCAGGTTAATAGCTATTTGATACTATTACACCTGACCACCCGCTATTGTCCCTCCTCGGTTTCCCTATCGAAGTCCACCTCGGAAGATCCAAGAATCTCGAGTCTAGTGTTGGGTTTATGGACTCAACCCTAAATCCAATCGGTTATTTCCGAATACGTGAATCACTTATTCGAGTCGCACTCAAAGGTAGGGCATTTCCACTTGAAATAGATGCTTCGGGGCTGGATACTACAGTGTCTCCGATTTCTACCCCTCAAGTATGTAAGATATGTTTCTTTTCACCATCCACATAATTCACGAGACATATGTATGCATTGCGGTTGGGGTCGTACTCGACACTTGCCACTCTTCCAACAACATCTTTTTTATTCCGTCGGAAATCAATTTCACGATATAGTCGTTTATGACCACCTCCTCTATGCCTAGCAGTAATAGTCCCTCCACTAGTACGTCCGCTCCTTGGTCCACTACCACGAGTCAGTCCTTTCCGGGATTTACATCTCGTCACTTCTTCAAAACTTGAAACGGATCTATTGCGTGTGCCAGGCGTATAGGCTTTATATAATCAGATAACCATATCTCCTCTTCCTCCTTGTCGTTAGTGAAATTTGCGGGGGTTACTTGCTCAGAAATAGCGGAATGGAATCATTTTTGTGAAGCGTAATAATCATTCTCTTACGATGCATCGACCCGGACGCTCTACCCCTACGCCTTCTATCTG